>NC_050531.1:18598283-18605179 GCF_002922805.2 Oryzias melastigma | reverse complement strand
GGGGTTTAGGTGGAAAACAAAAGTAAGATGTTGAAGGACACATAAATAATGAATATTGTCTTGTCAGCATTTGAAATCAATATGAGTCGACAAATAAAACGAAATCATTTTTTTCCAAACACTTAAGGTAACTTTTAGCTTCTGGTTTTTGATATTTGTCTTTTGAAAATCACATACAAGTCGCACTAACAGCCAAACTATGCAAAAAAAGCAACATCTTCTCTGAAAAAGATGGTAGATTTGTGTAATTACATAATACAGTTTTATTTAAACATTGTGATGTATTTCCCTTTTCAGCCTTTTTACAGCTTTTACTTTGATTTTAAAAGCTTTTCTTTGCAGACAGAAGTATTATGACCCTCACTAATAAAAATGCATACTTTTCAATGTTGCGCTTCTTACATAAACCCGTTCATGGCGGTTTGACCCTTTTTTTGTCAATACACCTCTTTCACAAAGCTGGGATTCAAAGGGCAACAAACGTCACTGTCTTTAGGAGAGCTTCTCAAAAATGGAGAAACTGCTCCCCTTCAGATCAGGATCTTCTTTTCCTCAGAGATAAATTGGAAACACTCAGAGAAGTAAGTGCTGTGGGACAGAACCTGCTCAAATCAGACCCTTCAGATAAAGGATGTTGAGTTTACTTGTTCCAGTTTGAGTTCTAAGAACTTTAATCCTCTAAAAACGGAGGGTCTTTTGGTGTGAACAGCTTTCACATTTTACATGATCAACTTTCTTATTTCAAATGTTTCAGTCAAGTCCTTCACGAACCGTCATGAACTTTTTCTGTCTTTCTCCTACTTTTTTTTTCCTTTTAAGGGCCCACGCGCAGCCCTCTGCTGAATGCTGTCCAGCTTTCTGCAGATGACGGGTTCTCCACAGTTTGGCAGGAGATTTTTGTAGCTCTGAGATGTCCCACAGCCAGCATGTTGGGACAAATAAATCTCGGTTTGTACATTTAAGCCCAGTAAAGGCGCTATTAATTGCGCCCATACCATCTGGGGCTTGTAGTGAAGCTTGCAACATAAGTTTAAAAGAAATCTGAGCACTGCTCATAGTGATTGCTGTTTTTTGCTACATGCAGCGTCAAAGTCTGACACTTAAAATGTCCCTGGTAATAAAATTTCATTGGCAGAGGCCTTTTTTTCCCTGTTGGGTCTGTTAATTGTTCTCAAATGTGACTTGCAGTTGCCTAATAGAGCCAGACAGTGGGATTTTAGAGGACGTACGGCACAAGCGCTTGCTCTCGCCGACAGGAAAGGGATGGAAAGTATCTCGTCTCACTCCTTTTTCAGCCGCACTTGCTGCCAGAGGACACATGGATGTCTTCAAAACTCAGTGTTGTTTCAGATTAAGCCCAAAATCTCAACCCTGTTCTGTTCATTTAAAAACCGCAACTTGGGACGCCACCAGATTGCGGTCCTGGTGATGCTTTTCACCCCTCTACTATTCTCCTCTTGTCACTGTGAAATGTAAACCAGCCATCGAGGAAACAGAGACACTATTGAGTTAGAGGTTAAACGGCATCATCCCAATCTAAGTTACAGATATATTTACCATATTTGTGAAATATTATTGACTTGATGATCTGAGTCACTAGTATAAAGCAGATACCAAACGTTTCTGAGTTTTTTTGGGGGTATTATCTCATGAAAGCTGAGGGTTTGCCTCTCTTTTTAAAGCAAATATTTAAGTTTTCATATTCAGATTAATCTCATTTAAATGAGCTAGAACCAAAAAAATGTGTTTCTCCTGCCATTAGATGGTAGATAGTACAGTAACTGCGGGGTAAGTTGTATTACAGTCAGGTCAGTCGAGTAATCGTGTCCACAGCGATGACCACCTCTGAAAAAAGTTAATCGGGTTTGAAGATCTGGAGTTTTTTTAAAAACTAAAAATACATTTCATTTATAGTTGTTTTTGTGTCTGAGGTGTGAGACTCTGAAAGGCAAAAAAATACTAGTAAGACATTTGTTTATGTGTACAATACATTGGAAATGAATGTTGAGGGCACTCCGGATAACTTTTAGTGCATCACTGATTAAACATTGTACTGCAAATAAATAGGCCCCTTAGAAATAAATCGTACACAGATTTTATGTAAATAAGCAAAAAAATCTGCCAAAAAAGTGAGAAAAATAATATGCCTTCCAAGAATCTTATTTTCAAGAAAAAATTCTCATCACTAAGACATGTTTTATCAAACTAAGATTATGTTGTTATTGAAACACTTTCTTAATATGATTATTTCTTATGCAAGACAGAAAATAAGACTAATTTGATATTTTTTATTTCTTTTCTAGTGTTTGTGTGATTATCAACGAACTGCAGAATCACATCAGTCATAATACTTTACACTCTTATTGCAGTAAAGTAATCTGAACACATTTAACCACAAATGTCAAACTCCAGACCTTCAGGTTCAGTGTCCTACATGTTTCCCAATTACCTACAACTTTTTAGGAGGGGTGTGTATTGGTAAGAGTCTGGCAATACGATACGTATCCCGAGACTCTACCAGAACATTTTTTTTTCTTTTTTTTTTAGAGTATGACTTAGAAAAAAGACTGACTGTACATTTAACACAAGCTGGTTGTGGGCAGATCTTGTTGTCTTGGTTGTGGCTGCTCAAAGAGGCTCAGTGCGCTGCCAACTAGTGGTCGGAGGTTCAGGTGGAAACAAAAGTAAGAGATTGAAGGACGGACTCATTAAATATCGTCATGTCAACATTTTGAATTGATATAATTATCACCAAACGTAGCTATTTCACAGTCCAAGAGCAAAGTTATTTTTAAATCACAACTAAAACACATCTGAAATGAAATAAACATTTATTGATATTGTGGAGCAATGTCATTATATTGGGTTGTGTGTGTGGTGGGTAGGCAGGGATCATACATTTTTGTTAAGATTGTTTACTATGACTTTAATTTAAATATTTGTATATGTGTGAATACTTGTATGTATATCTATAAAAGTAAAAGGTTTGTAGAAATGCCCGGAAAAAATGTTGTTACTGCTTGGTTGCAAGTAATGGGGATCCGTAATCAATAAATACAATTTTTTTTTATAAAATCTGGAATATGGCGATATATTGCCAAATCGATTTTCCCCACACCCCTCATTTTTAGGCTCTTATTGGCAAAACACACCTGATCCAGGTACTCAGTATCTGAAGAAAAACCAGGATTTTGGCTCTCAAAAGGGAACACAACCTTTACGCACAACCTTTACACACCCAAGTATTTATTTTTTTTTTAAATCGGAAAAAACAATTTGCACCACTTTTGGTTTAATTCGTCATGCATTTTAATTGAATTATTTGTTTTTATTATTTTTGTATTCAAACATCTGGTAAACTAGAAAATATTCTTTTAAATCATCCTTAAATCTGTAATTACCTTATTATGATATTATGATTATGATTTTTCTCCTGTTTACCATAAATCACCCTATGCCTACTTTTAGGATTTTAACCAATGATTTTAGTTGGTTATGTTAAAAAAGGAGCAGACACTGATGCACAGCGAGGCTGACAAAGTCCAGCAGGAAAAATACTATTAAAGATGGATTCACTATTACAGCCAACATCTCATTTTGTGGGTTGATAATAGCCAGAAGCACTAAAGAAACATGTCCTTTCCTTGTTCTTCTGTGTTTTTAAACAAATTCCAACTTAGTACAATCAGCTGATTTAGATTTTCAAAACTGGCATGATCAACAAATAAATATGAATCAATCTGTCTCATTCTTGGGAAATTCATAGTTCATTTAAGGGGGACGCGCCCCCAACACGACGCCACAAACATTCTGGTAAAACGTGGGGCTCAGAGACTCCCGCAAAACCTGGCAGTGCAGTCTGCATGTGATAAAAGTTTAACGGTTTGTTTTGGAGCTGCTGACGGGTGAGAGCCCCCCCCCCCTCGACCTTTAGAGAGGAGCCAGAGTGCAAGTCGACCCCTGGACTCTTGCAAATCCAGATCTGCTCCCTGCTCACGTTCCCTCCACGTGCCGCTCCGGCCCCTTTTCCTTTTAATTATTAAAAGGAGAATGCGGAGAGCCGATCTTCACTGAACCTGTTTGGGCTTCTGGTTGTTAGCTGTTGTCCTGCAGCTCTTCAGTGTCAGAACAAGGCTGACTTCTCCACACAGCCTAGGCTTCACGTGTTCTCTCTTTTACAGACACCAGTCGGCCCAAGAAGAACGGCGAGAGTGAGGGCGTGGAGTACCACTTCATCTCCAAGCATCTCTTTGAGGCGGACATCCAAAACAACAAGTGGGTGAAATCTAGATGTTCACTCTTTACAATATTAAGAAACAGCTCAATAATAAACAAAAGGTGGTGGTTTTTACTATTTTTACTCTAGCTTAAACTTATATGCCTTACAACAGAATAAGTTATTAGGTTGTTGTTTTGCAAGAATATTAATAAAATCCTCCAAAGTAATGGCACTCACCCACACCTTCAACAGGATTTTATAACTGGCAGACCAATACTGGTCTAATTAGACCAAAAAGGATACGGTATACTGCCTCACTGTGTGTTGGTAGTTATGTCAAACAATCACAAAAAAAGAATTAAAGCTTATTTTTTAAATGCTGCACATTTAGGTGCAGACCCATTTAAAGTCCCACTGTGATAATCTTTTGATCTATTGTAAAATTGTTCCAGTGGTCTTTTAATTATGATTAAGCTGTTTCTACCCACATTTTTTTTTGTTATGTTGTTTTTTAGGACAGACCAGCAGTAGTTCACCACAAAATTTGACTCTGAGTTGTCGGTGGTACTGTTGGCATATAGAGTAAGCCTTAGCTGATTTCCCATCATCCATTTGTTTACACCCTCTCCCAATAGTTTACAGCACCTCATACCTCCAACCTAACTTTACCGGTGCAACAAAAATTGTGAGCAATATTGGAGCTATCCAGTTGTACAGCTTTGTGAATCCAGCTCAGACGGAGAAACCAAAGACGTTAATGAATCTGTTTGTGTGCAACAAGAATACAACTTACCCACATGAACACGTGAAAATGCCATTTTTCATTGGAGTGGGTCTTAAAGTAAATCATCCCCATGTGAGTTTAGGTGAGCCACTCTGAAGTGCTCTTGCAGAGGTGGACCACAGCCCTCAGATCTGTGGAAATAAGTACAGATTCTCCATTTGGCTCACGTCATATAGATGCCACATGCTCAAATTGCTCTTCATAATATTTTAGTTTAAAATCCACAAGACAAACAACACAAAACATGATCAAACTTGCACTTTTTTGTTTGTAAGACTACTTATTTCTCCTTATCTTTGACTCTACATGGATAATTTCCTGTTATTGGAGAGTGTGCTATGGACAAGTGGGTAAATAACCAGTGGTACAGACTGCCCTAATATTTCAGAACTGCTGGTTTTAGACCAACACATCTCTCAGCTTTTGCTTTCAAACAAAACATTTCAAGCACTCAATGTTGGATCCAAACCCTGAAGCTTAAGCTGCAGACTGCCCGTTACCACGGTTCCAGCAGCAGCTCCCTGCTGTCGTCTGGGAGTCTGTAGCTGAGAGTGAGCTGCTGATGACAGGGCCGGGCCCTCCAGACGGTGGCCCCAGCATCTCCTGTCTCTCATGCCTCCTTTTCCTGGTCGCCCCTCCGTGGTGCAGCCACACCACAAGCCGCCTTTACATTTGTGGCCTACAAATTAAAATGCAGGTTGTGACAGCCATGAGGGTGATTGATGGTCTCACACGAACTGCAGGGAAAGATGCGCATGCATGCAAACAAACCTCTGCGAACAGCAGAGGGGAAGCCTGTGGCGGGGAGTGCATGTATTGTCGGGGCATGGAGGAAGAGGAGGAGGAGGCGCTGTATATTTAGTCCGTGTTGCGGTGGAGGTGAAGGCATGCGATGTTTGGAGGGGTGAGCGGCGCTGTGATGTGGGGCAGATGCGCCGAGCTCTCAGCACTAAAAAAATTACAAGGCGGCAGCGGTGGGCAGGAGCAAGATGAACTTGTTTGCGTTTTGCCTCATTGCATGCAGCAGAAACAATGCTGTGATCACAGACATGAAAGGCCGCAACAATGCGTGTTCGCCTCGAACAGCTTTCCCAGGGAGAGCCGTGTTCTGTGTCAGAACGCCGACGCTCCACCCTCCAGCCGAAGCTCTGACGATCAACCCTCACGCTGGCTTTCACACAGGCTACTGTATTCCAGAAAATGAGTTTTCCATCACTGTAAATGAGTTTTTATACATATAATCCCCTTAAAAAAAAAAAAAAGTAACTTACAAGAGCAATTACAATAAAATGTTCTTTTTTACATGGCATGGACGGAGGCGGTGTACCACACCGTTCTATTAGCTCCACACTCTTTCCATGTTCTTGCATTTCTTTCCTCCTGGTTTCCAGTTAAATATACTCCAACTGGAAAAGATTGCCGCTTGGTATGACAGTGGTTATTTGGATGGAAAGGGTTTGCTGCGCTGAAGCCTGAACAGGTTGAAGAACAGAGGGCTTTAACTCTTCTTTAGCAGGTGTTTTTGAATGAATAAGCTGGGTGGATCTTTTTAAATGTGTTGAAAGAGTCATTCCTCCTTAAAGAGATTTCATCTCGTACAACTCCATCAGTTAGGCATCAACCCGTCTCCTGTTCTTCCTCCCTCAGGTTCATCGAGTACGGAGAGTTCAAAGGGAATTACTACGGGACGACTCTGGACTCTGTTCGCTCCGTCCTGTCGAAGGGCAGGGTGTGCCTGCTGGATGTTCAGCCTCATGTGAGTGGCATCGCCGCTTCTCCACACTTTAGTTTCCCTCTGTCGCTGTTTTTCAGTCTGTTTTGTGTTTTTGGATTTCCACGTCTACCTGTTTTCAGTTTTTTTATCTATTTTCAAAAGCGTTCCAGGTGGTCTTT
>NC_050531.1:18590094-18598043 GCF_002922805.2 Oryzias melastigma | reverse complement strand
ATCAGAAAAATGACTGACTTGAGAGACACATAAACGGGATAAAAACAACAAATCTTCCAACACAACACAAATGCAAAATAACCTTTTACACATAAACACAAATCAGTTTATCTGTGGTGCACCATCTAAGGGGAGGGACAAAAATTACATAGATAGATAGATAGATTGATAGATAGATAGACAGCTTTATTAATGCTTTTGGTACGTGCCCGCAGGGAAATTAAAGAACTCCACGTCTCACACGGCACTGATGCATTCATGTTAAATTAAGAAATGGCACTTAAATAAAGATAAATAGTTACATTAAAAAAAAAAAAAATACATGGAAATATGAAAGATTAATATATAATTTATTCCAGTGTGGCGGGCCAGATTATATTGTTTAAAGGACCCCTGGGCTGTAGTTTGCCCACTCCTGGCCTAAATAGCAACCAATATTTGAGCTATCTGGCCGTACAGTTTTGAGCTAGATGTATGTATATGTATGTATGTATATATCTTATCCCAAATTCACACAGACCGAATTTGCATCTGCTGCCTATCTTTTAATGCAAGTCAACATCCCTTCTCCAAGAAGGTGTTCATAAACTTGAAGGTTCAGACACTTTTGGGAGGAGCTACTATCAAGTTTTTAGCCTCATCACTACGTTATTTACTGTGGATGCATGAAAGACACTAATGATGTTTAGAGATCATGTTTATTTATTTGAAAGAGTTCTACAAAAGCACCAGTAATCATGTCTCCATGTCTGGGTTCATGACATCATTCTGAGACTCTCCCAGTGCGGTGAACTTCACCATCTACTGCAGGAGCTGCGTCTGAATGATGGACGCTTTCAGCGGTACTTCTGTCCCTCTGTGACCCAGTTTGATGACTTGTTGTCCCGCATTTTCTAGGAGAGGGGAAAAAAAATTAAGCATAAAATTAGAGCAACTTGTTATTATTGACTCAATAAAAACAGGAAAAAATATTATATAATACAGGGGTTGAACGATTAGATTCTCTGCTGGGAGCTTGAGTATTTTCTACTTAACAAACATTTTTTCATCTGCTCCTGATTCACAATGAATTGAATAAAAAATTACACATCTTAATTTTCTTAATAAATATCCTCCATCAGAAAAATGCCACGAGAACATGCTAAAACACCAATTTTAATCAGAGTGGGTCGCAGGCGAATAGATCTATTTGCCTCTTAATTTTCTTTGTCTGCGCTGGTATCTGGCTCAAGGATGGCTCCGTTATTGCGCATCGTTGTTTTGTTATGCTAATGTTAGCTTGGGGTTGTTAGAAGCTTTAAACTAACGTGAGAGAGAATAAAGAAAGGCTTATAAGGATTTTAGCGGTGCTAACTTCAGCACCAACAGTCCCGCCCACAACCCAGAATCATATTTCTAATGAGCTGCAGAAAATATGTCTTAAAAAAAAAAAAAACAGACTTTTTGATTTGGGTGAAAAACTGCATAATTATAATTAAAAGACCACAGAGAAGGATTTTAAAATGGAAAAAAATATAGTTGTAGTGGGTCTTTAAGCCCAGTTTCCTAAAGGTCACCTAAACCACCATCTTAGCAAATGGGAGGCTCTTTTTCAAGATCTAAATTGCCACTAATTTGCTCTGCTCCGTCTTCCTCTTCATCTTAAATTTCTTGGGTGGTTGGGATCAGACTTTATTCAGATGGCTCTTTCTAAGCTGAACCTGTACAAACCACAGTCTGTGTGATATTCAGCTCCAGCTGCTATTCTCCGTTTGCTTTTGTTCGGTGGGTAATTTTACCACAACAAACATCGGCATGGCAAGTTGTCAAACCACAAGAATATGGAGCAGTAAAAGCAATATGATAATCCAGATCACTCCCCCAGCATGTTTTTGCTCATGCGGTTCACTTACTTTCATTATTAATGACAGGGACACAGTGGAGAAAGAGAAGCACATTTATGAGTTTAAATACTGCACTGGAAAAAATATACTCCTCAAAACAAGTGTAAAAATGTATTAAATTTATATGAAATAAATCTGGTAGAACGAGTAAAATTAGTCTTGGAAAGATATCTTATAATAATTCATGATAAACTGCCCTTTTAAGACAAATTTAAATGTTGAAATTAGCTATGAACACGTGTATGTTGGTATATAGGTTTGGTTATTGCAAATATTGTGTTTTAAAATAGGCGTGTCTTGTTAAAACAAGGTTTAATTTTTTTAAAGAAGGTTTTTTTTTTTATATACCCCAATCCTGCTTTAAGCATAACAGCAATCCAACTGTTGTTTTTTCTTAGAACAAAATTATGTTATTTACACATTTTAGCAAACATTCGTCTTATAAATGTAAGTGTTATAAGTTGAATGAAACTTAATAATTTTTCCTAAGTCAAGTTCGTCTGTTATATAAAACAAAACCATCAAAAATGTAACTCCTGCTTCAAAATTATTACGTAAAAGAAAGAAAATTGTGTTTTATTAGAGATATTGCTTAAAATAAGATTTTTTAAAGATACATTTACTCAAGATTTTTAAGATTTTTTCATTTAAGTTGTTACATCTTACTGAAATGTTGCTTGTAACACTGAAAAAATGTCCCTCTAAGAAAGTAAAAAAAATATGCAATATGAGACAAAATCTGTCAATAGAACTGGTAGACTTTGTCTTGGTAATACTTCTTAAATTCAGTTGTGCTATCCTAATTTTTTAAGACTAAATTTAATCTTGAAATTACCTGAAACACCAATATTTAAGTCTATCGATCTAAAAAAAAAAGTGTGTTTATTAAAAAAAGTTTTTATCTTTAAATTAGATTCGTTTACATAGATTCTCTACTTACATGCATGCAGGCCTACATTTAAACAATATATTGTTTTGAGTGTCCAACTGTCCTTTTTTGTCAATTAAAATTAGACTAATCACGCAAATTATTTAGTCATGAATTAAAATACTAGTTTCATTTTAGGCATTACTGGAAATAAGATGTTTTCGAGATCAAATCAAAACAACTGAACTCAAATCCCTCATTGTCTTAAAATAATTTATTACATCTTCCTGACAAGTTACTACTCATTTAGTTTTGTCTTATATCAAGTGTAAAAATATGTTTAAACTCCAAACTAGACTAAAAAACTGTGATATTTTGCTTTTGTTTTGCAGTGAAGTTAGGATGTGAATAGTGGTGCACTAAGTATATATTAATTTAATTACAAATAAAATCAAACATTTAAAAATGAATGATGGATTTGTCGTTTGTTTTATAGTGAAAGTTAACCCAAAAGTTTGTACAGTGTAAAGTGGTGAGTCATAAAAACGAAACAGAAACATAAAGAAATGTGGAAATACCTTAAAAACTTTCATGAAGGCATCTGAAGTGCAAATATAAAGATTATGCTTCTCTATAGAAACTGATTCTTTAGTTCAAAGTTAGAAAACTGTGACTAACTGAACACGTATGTTTCTCCTTTGCGTTTCCCGTGTCTCCTCAGGTGCTAAAGCTTCTTCGGACAGCAGAGTTCAAACCTCTGATTGTGTTTGTGAAACCTCCATCCATCGACAGACTGAGGGAAACCAGAAAGAACGCCAAAACCATGTCAAGCAAGGACGACGGGAGAAATAGCAAGCCATTCACGGTCAGAAACAGGAAATCACCGTCAGAGTTTCTTCAGCATTTAGCCGCAGCCGGGTCAGGCTTGCTTTCATTTAGACGGACACTGAAAGTTTATGTGTCATCAAAGTAGTTCCAGGTTTCAATTTTCCAAATTGAATCATTACAGCTGTGAAGAAAAGATATTAAAAGAGTCCAGAAGTGCTTCAGTGGAATTCATGGATCAGAATCGAGCAGATTTTAAGATAAGCTGACCTCCAAGCACGCTGAAAATCCGTCAACTTGAAGCATGAAGCTGGGAGGCAGTAAAAAACACAGGGCTTTGCACCTTTCAGAGTAACAACAGAGACTCTGCGGTCCCGCTGAGGGTTCTGTCTGTGTGTTGAGGGATGAGGTCATCCCCCGCACACCTTCATCCCGGCCCGGCAGGGACACACATGAAACCAATCAGCAGGGTTGAAGCTGACGGGTGGTGGATCGAGGGAGAGTGTGATGGTTTTCCCAGCACCGCCGGGCTCGGAGCTGTCCGCTCCAATGTCTTAATCACCACAGGCCACACCACATGGAGGATGACTGACAGCCGTCCAGGGCTTAAGGGAGGGAGCGATGAGGAAGTGTAGGGGTTTGATGATGGATAAAAAGTCACTCCTGGTGATATTTGTTAGATTTACAAATGCCCAACAGTTTACAGTCTTTTGAGTTCATAAACACTAGTTAGTAACTCTTGAGAAAGCAGCAAATGCCATCAAATCATCTTTATTATCCATACTTATAGGAAAAATAATTACAGATATCCATAAAAAAGTACAATTAAATGCAAAAGGCATCAAGTTTTTTTGGGAAACGACTTTCCTTTTCCAAGAAAAAGATGAATTAGTCAATAGCTGCTTCCATCTTTTAGGTTTGGGATTTGTCCAACTTCCCACCATAATCCCTACCAACTAAAAAAAAACATGTCGCGGGATGATCTAGTGCCCTGGATTTTTAAAGTAATTTCGACACCACACTCTCAATTTGTTTTTGTTTTTCTCTAAACAGCGGATATTGCATCACCGATTTCACAAAGTGAAAATCTAATCTATAGACTCCACTGTGTTCTGATGATGAATATGTGGATGGTTTATTGAAAAATTACATTTAAACACCTTTTTAATTTTGTAAAAATTGTTGAAATGCTATTCATCGTGGTCTATATTCGCCAGTGTAGTGAGCACTGATGCACACTGGTTTTTTGCAAAGACTTCTGGGAAATGTCTAGGGTTCTGGATTTTAGAATTGTATAGTAGATTTGGACAGCACTACAAAATAACGAACGCACTATATAGTTCGTAGTGAAGGAATTCAGGCATAGCTTTGGTACATGGGATTAAGATTATGAAAAAATATTTGATACTGAGACATTGGCTGTATATGAGAACTGGATTGAGTGAGTGTGATGTCACCCATAGAAAATGGCTTCATTCCAGCCACAACAAAATAAATTCAGGCTGTCTGACTTCCTTCCTTACTCACTATATAGTGCGTTCCTCGTTTTGTAGTGCTGTCCAAATCTACAATTCCAGAATCCAAAGTCCAAGAAATTTCCCAGAAGTCTTTGCAAAAAACTAGTGTGCATCAATTCTCACTACTTTGGCAAAATATAGAACATAATGCATTGTGTTTGCTCAATTTTAGCAGAAAAAAAACGTGTTGAAATGTTTTTTTTTTTTTTTAATAAACCATCAATGTTTTTCTCGTCAAAACATGTTTGAGTCATAAATAGATGTCCTAAAATGCTTGTATTGATTAGATTTTCACTTTGGGAAATCAGAGACATCAAATTCACGGTTTAAAAAAAAAATAATGATCATGGTGTCCAAATTGTTTTTAAAATCCAAGTCTAGAGTGAGGATGAAACTTAATATTTAGTTTTAATTTGAAACTTCTCAGTATTTAAATGTAGGATACATTTTAGTTACATGCTTTTTATCCAAGATATTAAAGGTATGGTTCAGCTTTAAAAAAGTAAAACCAGACGTGATCTCTGATAAATACTTTTTGTGGCAGATGGGTTTGTTTCAAGTATGTTTCAATCAGAGCGTTCACTCTGTCACCGCTTCCCTTCAAAGTAAAAGGTGTCAGGAAAGCCGTTTCAGAGCTGCTCCGTCCTCTGCCAGCTACACTTCTTTCCTGAGGACATGAGTCTGCTTTAGCACTAAAGCCTGACAGACAGTAGTGTCATTGTTTCTTCTGCTCTTTAAAAAAATCTGGAGTGGAGACGAGCAGGACAAGCTGATGTAATTCATCACCGAGCTTTAATGCAGAAAGCAGCCAAGCAGCAGAAAATTACAGTCAAACAGCAAAAGAACCACCTGGTTTGGATAATCTTTTAAAGACATGACAGGTGTGTGGGTTTTTTTATTTCAGCAATAAAGCAGGCATCCTGCTGGACGTGCTGCAGGTGGGGCTTTTAAAGGTCACACCTGAGGGGGACAAACTAAAGCCCACAGCAGTTTAACCGTCCCATGAAGAGGCTTTCTCGTACCCGTCAGACTTTACTGCAGAAAGATGTGCAGAAGCACAGAATGAGCAACCCAAAAGTGAAAGCCACGGTGGTTAAGACAAAGTTTGAGTCATTAAGCTCATATTTTGCAATCAGAAGGGCCATTAATCTTTGAAAGGATAAAATACTAAAACAGGCACAAGACATGGGTTGATTCATTTGGAAATGAAGTGATGTCATGCCATTTTGGATAAATGAGTCCCAAGAGTTTCTTAGAACGGGGATTGTTTTGACGCGTGGGATGCCAAAGAATATCCACTCCTTCAGACTCACCCACTTTTCCATTTGCCTCCTCTTCTTCACTGAAACCTTTTTCTCACATCTTAGTAGTTTTCCTCATTGTAACCCATATTTTTCTCCGGTAAGCAACATCCTGCTGCAAGTGATGTTCTTTTACCCTAATTCAGAGGTCTGCAACCTGCAGCTCCAGAGCCACATGTGGCTCTTTTATCATGGTGGCTCTCTGGCTGAAGAAAAATAAAATAGTAATTTTTAAAGTAAGGATTACTTAATTAACCTTATTTACTATCACACTTTCAGCAGTTTCAGTAATCTTGGAATCAAAACTTTCAGTTCGTTGAGGATATTACTGCTTGTAGTTTTGGTATTTATAAACTTTGTAGTTTTTGAAATATAGAGCAAAATCTGCCCTAAAGTCGTCAAATATCAGTATTTTAAGTAGATTAGTGACAAACCTTTAAATACATTAATGGGATATGTTTTTTCTTTTATAGTGATTTTTTTATTTTATTTTGAGGTTTACCTAATATTTTCGCAACATACTAACGTTTTTGACTAATTTAGTTTACTGAGAAATTTTAGGCTATTTTGGAGCTTTGTAATTAAGCGAGCTAGCTTTTTTTAAGCTAATTTTGGATCTATAAAAGTAAAAAGGTAAAAGCGTTTAAAAAAAAATTACATTTTGACTGATGCTAGTTTCTTTTTATATTTTTGCTTTTTTGTGCCAAAAAATGAAATAATTCATATTTATTAAAAAAAAGAGAAGGTAATGAATGCAAATTCAATTTTCTTAAAGGCTAAAGTAAATTGTCTCTTTCTAGGTTTTGATCAGCAGAAAACAAGCCCAAATGGCTCTTTTACTGTTACAGGTTGCCGACCCCTGCTCTAATTGACCAAATTATAAAGACGTTTGGGATGCGTTAGTTGTTCATTCTTTGCAACATGCAGGTGGAAGCCTGTGATTTCATAGACTCGAGCTCAAAACATCACATATACATCAAATTTAAACATGTGAAATACATTTTTATGGCTCTAGTAGCATCTTCTTAGCATTTTTGTTAGCATACATACAACAGGAAGTTAAAAACAGCAGCATAGAAGAAGAAAGAGTGGAGATACAAAACAAGTCTAACTCTTATTTTTAGACACTCAGTGTCTTTATTTATTGTATATCAAGCCTCGTAAAAGTTAATGAAAGGGTTTAATAAACATAGTATGGTTAAACTGTGCGTTTAAAGCACTGACTGTACGTAAGAACTGGACTGAGTGACTCCTCCCCCTAACATTCCAAACATGAAAAAGCCAAAATCCCCATAGACTTCTAGTAAGAAATAAGCATTAATACTTTTTTTTAAATAAACATCTTAATTATCCAAATTTTTTACGATGTTTTGTTTGTATTGCAAATATTCAAGTGACCAATCAGATGCCTCTATAAAATATGTGATCTCACGTCAAACATTCAAAGCGTTTAATTGACAGATTTTGTATTGTCTGCTTTCAAGACGTAGGAGTGTGGACTTCCACCAAGGTCACATGGATTGGTGAGAGTGGTTGCCATAGAAACATTGACTCA
>NC_050531.1:18587608-18589963 GCF_002922805.2 Oryzias melastigma | reverse complement strand
GAGTGTGGACTTCCACCAAGGTCTCTTCTGATTGGTGAAAGTGGTTGCCATAGAAACATAGACTCAGATCCACTTGGACGAATCCCTGCTTCAGTTCAATCACCTGCTCAGTTCAGGTTTATTTATCCACCATCCCTCAAGACCAGAGATAGGCAACTCCAGGCCTCGAGAGTACACCTGAACCAGGTAATTAGTCATGAGTAGGGCTTAGATATCTGGAAATCATGCAGACACAGTTGCCCTCGAGGCCTGGAGTTGGTTTGGATCCCTGATCCAATCTCTTTTCCAAGGTCAAGTGGTTCAAACCTGTCCCAACTACGGTACAGCAAAGGTGATGTAGGCCCTGGACAGGTTGTCTGTCCATTCACACGAGCACACACATTCATGCTATTTAGAATCACTCAACCTATAACAGTGTGACCCCGAGTCTTTAACAAGTTTTTATCTGTTGACACTCTGTATGAGGCATGTTTTTGGACAGTGGGAGGAAGTCGGAGTGTTCAAATAAAACCCCCCAAAACACAGGGAGAACATGCTAACTCCTCATAGAAAGGTCACAGCGAGGGGCTTCTCACTGTAAGACCTGAATGTCATCCACTGTGCCAACGTCCAGCCCGCTTTGAAACTGTTGAGATGAACAGAGAAACAAACAATCCGCATTAAAAAGAACCAGCCAAAGCATTCAGGATAGTTAACTCATCAAAAATCAGCAAGCCTTCTTGTTTATCACTTCTAGGTAAAACAACTTCACACAGAAGTTTCAAAATAATTTTTATTTTTTTTTTGTATTATTTATTGTTTTGTTAGATCCTGACTCCCAATTGCTGTGGCTGTATGGCTGTATTCCTTTAATTGACACTGGACAAAAGTCAAATCCTATTGAGCGAGTTCAAACAACTGTCATGATGGTTGGCCCCGCCCATTTCCCAACCAGGGTTCAGTGATCTGTCCAAAATGACCACAGATCTACAAAACTTTCTAAAGGGCTCCAGACCCGCCCACTCTGAGCAGAGGATCCTGAGACCATCCATCTCCTTTGAAGCGATTGGGACTTCTTCACAGAAAGCATCAGAGACTCTTGTCCTCTTTCAGTGATCTCCAAGAGTCGTGAGAAGAGGCGGTAGACTCTGAGGAAGCCTGTCTGCTCTGGTGGAGCCGTGCCAGAGAAGCGGGCCAGGCTTTTTTGCGGGCTGTCACAGCGAGCGAGCGCTTATATTTAGCTGCGCGGCTAATCCATTATGAAGCGGAAAACCACCAGAATGGTTCTGAAGTAACTCCTGGCTGGAAGAAGCCTCTCTGAAAAGCGGGCGGTTCAGGAGTTTGAAACTTTTTACGAGGCTGTGTTTATGTGCGTACATGCCGGGCGCACACACCGCCGGATTTTGTGCATCTGAGCATGAATGTGCATCTATGTGTATTTATAATAGTCTGTTTGGCAACGCGGTTGGCTATAAAACCATATCTGTCCAGAAATCTTGAGTTGAATGTTCCCTGTAAAAACAGGAGGCTAAATCGGTGCAGCCACGTTAGGCGTGCTGCAGCTCTGAGGGCTGGATCTGCCAGAACCCACACGGCCCAACCAGAGTCCTCACAGGGACCACCGCCAGAGATACCGGCACGCTTTCAGAGCACTCTATTAATACAGGAGCCCCAGGTATCCAATATTTACCTCCAACCCAATAAAAATAACTTATTTTGCTCCTGCTCGCCGTGAGGATGGGGTTTTTCCCCTCGCTTTGGATCAAACCAGGGCCACATCCGGGCCTTTGGCTGACCCTGACTGCGTAAATGAGGACATGAAAAAGAAATATAAAGAAAATGCACTTCATGATGACGGCCTGCTTTATGGCTTTTGTTTTAAAGCTTTTCTGTTTATGACGGAGCATGTAGGGCCAAATAACAGTAAGACCTTTCAAGTTTAGTAGCAAAAGTTTGGTTTAAAAAATGTTTTTCTGAAAGTAACCTTATCTATGGGTGATGTCAACACCTAGCTGTGTCCAGTGATAATATACGTCTCTGCTGAAATCACACTCACTCAGTCCAGCTCTCATATACAGTCAAAAGTTCAGAGACCTGATCCAAGACTTGATGTTAAGGACTTACTTGCAGACCTCTGATATTGCTCGCCATTTTGTTGTTGTTAGGTTGGTGGAGTGAAGTGGCGTGTAAACAGAGAGTTCTCATCAATGGTAAGCAGGAGGAGGGGGCGGGGTCACAACTTAGAGGTGAACTTCTAATGAACTCCTGCCACTCTGCAGAAACTATGTCATAGAAAACAACACCGATTTTTATAATTTTGCCTAAAAGCAACATCATCATAATTGAAAGACCACTGGGAATGCTTTTACAATAGAT
>NC_050531.1:18574520-18587307 GCF_002922805.2 Oryzias melastigma | reverse complement strand
CTCACAATCTAGAGGTGAACTTCTAATGAACTCCTGCCACTCTGCAGATACTATGTCATAGAAAACAACACCGATTTTTATAATTTTGCCTAAAAGCAACATCATCATAATAAAAAGACCACTGGGAATGCTTTTACAATAGGTCAAAAGATGATTGGAGTAGGACTTTAAGGTTTTTTCCCCTAAGTTTGCCTCGATCTAACTCCAAGTCAACCTAATATCAACTTAAGCTGAATTATTCCATCTGACCTGCGCCTGCAGTGCCGTCTGTTCAATCCCACGTCCAGTGACCACGTGACTGAAACCTCATCAGACCTCAAGGCTGACTTGAGTCAAATCCATTTTCGTCCGCCGCCTGTGTGCAAGCTGTCATTTCTCAATCACACGGGGCAGAAATGTAGACGGGGAAGCAGTGTGTGCTTTTTCATGTCTGCAGTCTTTAAGCTAGGGCTATGTTTTGTCCTCGGTTTATTTTGAGGATAATCTGTTTGCTTAGTGAATTGGATAACTGTGTGTACTCGATGGAGGAAATTGTAAAAATTCCTTGAGGCTTCCGTGCAGAAGTGGCGCCAGGGTTCATGCGTGGGTACCGGGGTTATAACAGGCTCTGCAAACACCGTCTAATGTTTATTTGTGCGCTTAAAGCCATGTATTTGGTGTTAACGATATGATTATTAGTATGATTGTGTTTTTGTGGATTGTGCTGATCTCTTTCCTCTCGTCTGTATGCAGGACGAGGACTTCCTGGAGATGGTGAACACCGCACAGGTGATGGAGATGCAGTATGGTCATCTGTTTGAGAAGGTCATCGTCAACGACGACCTCTCGACGGCCTTCAGCGAGCTGCGGTCGGCGGTAAAGAAAGTGGAGACAGAAACTCACTGGGTTCCAGTCAGCTGGACTCACTCCTGAAACCAGCACGGACTGGGAAAGGGTTAAAGGGCGGGGCTTTTCCCACAAAAATACGCTTTTTCTAGATGAATACACATATCGGTTTCATATTTCTGAGGGAGTCGGCGGGACAAATCGGGACCGACTTTGGCGTTGCCACACAAAAAGTAGGCAAAGGGGATGTGGATGGATTTGGATCTTCAGTTCTGACCCGACAGGACTGTAAATTCTGGACACATTTCCCAGGTCCAATCCACGTTTGTCAATTCAACCGCCTTCATCTGGCTGTGGTGGTTTAGAATTGGACCAGAAGGAACCATGGACTTCATGCTGGCTCCTGTTTCTGAACCCTGAGGGGAAAACAGGGTAAACAATAAAAAAAAAAATAGTCTTCTGTCTTACCACACCACGTCTGTGCTTTCACGGTGTTTAGTCCAAACAAAACTCTTCCAGGTACTCTCACAAGAAGGGCAATAACTATTTTATTTAAAGAAATTAATATATTTTCTGAAATGTTCCAATAGTTCTTTTATACACAAAATGTAATTTTAAAAGCAACTGGTCTTAACTGTAGCAGCATTTTTTATATATATTTTTGTTATTCTAGAAGTTTCTTTGCTTTCATAGAGGCGTTTTATTTCATGTCAGACTCCAAACACGCGTCGGTGTTTTTGGTTCCATTACAGCAGCTTAAAGAAAACAGATTTTATTGAATTTTATTAATGGAGTTTGTTCTCCACAAAGACACTATAACTTCTGTGAAATTAATTTCTAGATCTTCATTTTTTTTTTTTTTTTGGTAAAATAAAAGCTTTTACTTTCATTTATTTTACTTTAATTGACCTAGAACCAGAACAGGATCAGAACACTTTAGCTTGGGATAAAACAACACTTCCTGTTGTCAATTTTTTTTAGTTCCTGTTTTTTTTTTTTTTTTTTTTTGCCATTTCTTGTCAAAGACTTTGGAGCGACTTCAAGTGAATCTCAAGGAAAAACCTATTTAATTTGGAGAAAATTCATTCTTTTTTCAAATATTTCTACAACTATGTTGAAATGTACAATTATAAAAATGAAGTCACTTTCAAAATAAAAGTTCAAAATAACCAACCATGTCAATAACATGTCATTTTTACAAAATAACATGTAGAAATTTAAGGCCTTGTTTACTCCTGTGCATCTGCACAACTTTGTTCTCCAAAAACTCAAATGTTTTTTTTTATTTGTTTTTCCATCTGCTTTCATGTTTACAGTCATAAATCTTTGGGTCAAATGAGTGTTTTAGGAATTTGACCGTACTTTTCTTCGGTTTGAGTACGGCACACCTCTGCTCTGTTTCATCGATAAGACTCACCTTTGTGAAGAAGACTGTTTTTAACTTGTAAATGAAAAGGCCGCCTGCACGCCACACTGTATGGGTCTTTATTTCTCAGTAAAGAAAATCCATCCAATCAGAATTTCGCATGCACCTTTTTACTGGGTTCGTGTCTGCGACTGCGCAGTAGCAGCTGCGATGGGCGGAGAGGGACCCAGTCGTGCCGTCGTGATCTCCCTTCACCGGAGGAAGATTTTCCGACACACTTCACCTTGTAAATGACGACACGGGAGAGCAGGATAAGTCATGCGCTCAATGCTCTTTTCCCAGATGAAGCTGAAATATTTTCCCTGCAGCACAATCACCGTGAATTTATGAATATTTTTGGCTTTCTAGAGTAAGATGTGGCTGGATTATGGGCTTTGCTTTTTCTGAGCCAAATGTAGAGCCTGTCAAAGAAGTTTCTGTTGCATACCTGGAGGAGCAGGAATTAAAAAAATGTATTTTTATGTCCTGCTGCTCTCCTGAACTGTAAAGTCCAGACTATTTTTACAGTTCTTCTTACATTTTTGAGTGAAAATTTCACCGCACTTCATGCTCACAAACTTACCAAAATTTCCACACTACTATTACCCAATGAAAATCACATTTAAGGAATTACCCCTCCAAAAAATGATGACATCACCTGAAAACTGTCACAAAATGAGAAATATATATATATAAAAAAAAAAACTAAAACGTACATGATGGAGCTTTCAAAAACAATTTTTTTAATTATTATGGGATGGCCACAGGACCTACATTTTGGCAACCATTTTATGGCATTTGTGAAATTAAGCAATTTCTACATTTTTTACACAACATTGGAAAAGTAAACTTTTGTTCGAACTACCATCACAAACTTTCCCACACAGAATTAGGTCTACCACCACCACAGGAGTTTCATTGACCTTTGACCTTGGAGTAAGTCCGCCATCTTGCTTTTTTTTAAGACCCTTTTCCAATGAAAAATCTTTTTTGTGTGTTTTCAACATTGTTCTTGTAACATGTTTCTCTTAATAGAGGATCTATTCAAAATCATTTCAGTATTTTGATCATTTTTTGTTGGATCAGAAAACTGGATGCTTGAAAAAGCTCAGACTACTCACACACTTCCTGAAATGGGCGTGCCAAAGTCTCTCTTATCCACTCCGCTCTCTTTCAGCCCAATCACATTTACGTTTACAAGAAATGATGAACCCGTGCTATTCCGAGCTGACCTCTGGCTCTAAACTTTACTATATTGCTCATTGTTATTTTTGCGCTGCTAATGCTAGCTTGTGGATGGATATAAGCTCACGCGTGCACGTACAAACAAGAGTTCCCAGCGAAGGGGAGGAGGTGGGGATGCTTCAAGCCAACAGTCCCGCCCACAACCCAGACTTACAATTCTAATAAGTTACTGCCACTGTGCATAAAATGTCTTGAAAAACGACAAAGGATTTTAGATTTTGCTTCAAAACTGCACAATCATAATTAAAAGACTACGGCGAACCATTTTACAAACCCAAAAAATATGGTTGGAGTGGGACTGG
Organism: Oryzias melastigma; assembly: GCF_002922805.2. Lineage (NCBI taxonomy): Eukaryota > Metazoa > Chordata > Actinopteri > Beloniformes > Adrianichthyidae > Oryzias > Oryzias melastigma. The sequence goes on along the minus strand of NC_050531.1, from coordinate 18,583,530 downwards.
AACTTACCTTGAGTATCGCTAAAAAATGTAAACTCCTCCCAGAGATGTCAGCCTATTGCCCCCTGAGTCTTTGAGCATCATTGGGAAGCTTCTTATTGAAAAAAAAATGATTTTAGAAGTTCTAGATTTTCGATATGGCGAAAGTTTGGCGAACTCATAAAAGTGACATCCTCCCGTTGCTTAAACATTTTTTACCAGAATGTTGTGAAAATTTAAAACATGAATCCCCAGCTCAAGCTGAATGAAATGATACAACATATTAATAATGTGGATGTTAACAAAAAGAAACCCTGTTGCTAAGGAAATAAAAAAAATTACTTTTGCCAATTGTTCTAAAAATTAGACAAACCTGATTGTCACCCCCAGGGGACCGGAAACTAGAATGGTTGTTGTGGAGATGAAACCTGCAGAAAACCTGCAATTTTTAAATGTATTTAATTATTTACATCCTCTTTTCTAAAATCAACATGAGTTCATATTTTAAAGGGTAACCAAATCCTAAATCAAGTTTTTTTGTCTGTTAACCTATATAAATGGGGCTTTAGAAGTGCTGTCTGTTGGTCATTACCAAATTTTTGACAAAATGAAATGAACTTGTTTAATTCTTGAAAATATTATCAAAAACGGTCTGTCTGCTGCCCCCTACAGGTTGAATCGAGGTTTTACAGTTGGATTTCATGATTGGTCAAATTATCTTAGTCGCATGTGATTTCATAAGTCCCACGTCATGATCTGCAGCTCCAGTAATGATAACAGTCCACCCCCCAAGCCCCGCCCCTCTGACTGGATTTTCACATTTCAGCTGTGGGTGGAGTCAGCCTCCTACTTCTCTGTTTGGTTACCCTTTAAGCTCTCAAAGTTCAAACATCGGTGTCTTGAGGTGCCTGATCCAGATCAGATCCTCCACCTCTTCACTTCTCACTCAGATGTTACTGTGCTGGACTTTGGTGTGTTGAGGTGATAAAGGTAGTTACTCGTCACCTTTTCCTCCTGATTGAAAAAACATTGTTGTAGGAAGCCTTCTTCTCCATTTCCCAGATCTTCTCCAAGAACTATCAAGCACAAGACAAACAACTGTATTCCTGAGTTTGTGCCTCCAAAGGCCCGGCTCTACCAGCGTTCCTGCAGAGGTAGATCGCCGCTGTGGACCTTCCTACCAAGCATGATCCCCTAAGGGGGTGAAGGTGGTGGTAAATTTGAGGAAGCCAACCAAATCTCCCCCAGAACCTCATCTGCTGCAGGTTTTTTTGTGTTTATTCAGCTCTGCTGAACTGGAGGTGTCGGGTGTCTCTGGTCATGTTTGCCCTCAGCCTTCCTCCAGCAAACGGCCGGCTCCCGCTGCGCTGGTGGACGGCTGTGACAGACAAACCGATCTGCGTCTTTGTCCGCTGACGTGCTGTCAGAACGACCTGGACGTCCATAATGATCAGAGAGGATGCAGCCCCATGTGTCCCGAAATGAGTGATGATGTATTACAGAAAATGACAATGTGCTCAGTGCATTTGAGAGGTAAGTAGGAGCAAAGATTGACGCGCCTTCATAAATCTTCCCGTAATTCTATGAGCGTCTGTCTTCTGGCCCGAGCGGGCTTTAGGTAGCAAATCTCCCCCGCTTCCTTTATTCATGTTTCCTGACATCCCTTGAGGAGTGAGCTGCCATGTGAGAACAGGCCAAGTGATGGCTTCCCCAGCTTAGGACATGAGCGCTGGCGCCCACCAAATCAAAGAGCAGCTCCCCGTCTGCCCCCCCTCTCACTTCTCCCGATGGCTGCAATAGTTTAGCACAACCGAATCCAGGGATTTATGGAACGGCTTTCATCTGGGATCTGGGATGTTCATGTCACCCTGCTGCAGTCGAGTCTCGTGAATCGCTCGCTCTCCTCCTAACTTATTTCTTTTTCACGTCCATAAATCTGGGCTTTTAACCGATCCCATTGTTTAAGAGGAGAAGGAAAGCGGGCCGTACGGATGGATGGATGGATGGAGAGGATGTGGAAAAGTTGGGAACCCAGCGACATGTCCCTTCAGCGTCCCATGATGCATTTTTTTTGTGGAATCCATTAGTGGTCTTAATATGGTCTGCGGCACTTTTGATTTACAGCTTTGGAAGCACAGTGGCAGCATACATCAACAGAACCGGGCGGGATTAATCCCCTAATGTGACTGCTTGTTGAGCGACCCTTCAGGAGGGACTCCTGCTGCGTTCGGATGATTTTCTTCCTCCTGTTGTCTTTTTTCGTGGTCACAGAACGCTCAAAAAGCAAAAAAAAACAGCCGGTGATGTCCGGTGATGAGCATAACTCCTGCTGTAGATCTTTAGGCCGTGTTGTTCTGACCTGCTCTTCTCCATTCTTAACCAGTAATGTTGGAGGGAGTTTTTATTTTCAGACTGTCAGGATCATAGCAGTCAGTCGGGGTGGGGCGTGAAGTTGCTCGCAGGTTAGCTTGACACTGTGACGGGGCTAAAAGTTCAGCAGGAGGGTCCTCGCAGCTGAAGAATTCCTCTGACACGTGTGGAGTGAGAGTGGGGGTCTAGGAGCACCGGCTGTTACCTTAGTTCAGACCTGTCCACCTGTATTTTCTTAAACCCTTGGGCGCTTAGCCCTCCTCTGCAAGGTGTTCATAATTACAGCGATGCGGAGCTGTCAGCTTTTAAACAATAATTCTCTGGAGTTTTCAAGCTGTTGTCAGCGCTGTTATGATTGGATGAGTGAAGGAGACAAAACATCCCCTGCCTCGCAAAGGCCTTTCTGGAAGAGTTTGTGATTCTGATGGTTCTTCAGCTGACAGTTTAAATCCCTGAAACTTTGTAAAACCCAAGATCTTGTGAGGGTAAGTAGCTAAACGGGATCTTCCAGTTGCACAAATGGGATGGAGCACGGCGTCCAGCTGGAGCACAAGAGCGCTACAGCAGCAGCCGCCGCGTTGACCCGGTGTAATGACTGTAAGTGGATTACAAGGAGGCCCCGGTCACTGGTCATTAATGCTAAGCATGCTTGAGTTACCTCCGCGCGGCAGCGGCTGCACCACAGGGACGGAGCCCTGGACGGCCATGATACCTGAGAAGCTCGCTGCACCGTGTTAGGCCTCAGAAAAGCTGCCAGCTCCCTGAAAGTTGAAATGAGGGATTAAACAGACTTTTATTTTTGCGGGGTGGAAGTGTTCCCTGCTACAAACGGCAGTCGCAACTGCTGAACTCCAACCTAAAATTAAATATAATAAAATAAGTTTTAATTTCATGCTTGATTGGAACCATTGGATGCTTTTTTTATTGCTTTATTTCTTAACCTCAGAGTGGACCATGTTTCCTGTAACTACCCCTGTTCTGTGGAGCCGTGCAAAAATTGAAAGGAAGAAATGTCTTAAAATAGTTTAAAAGTTTTAATTATTTAACATGAATTATACGAGCAAAAGTTAATCAAACAAAACTAAAATCACATGAAAGTAAGCTAACTAGCAAAAAAGAGCCAAGCTAAGAATAAAAAAATCCATGAGCCAATGCTAGCCTGTTAGCTTTTTAGCTAACACATCAGAATATATATTTTCTTAGTCTGTTACTTTACTAACCTCTATTACTTTGGTTCCATCATATCACTCAACCAGCTCAGCGGTCTTGTGGTAGAGAGTCTGCCCTGAGACTGGAAGGTAGTGAGTTCAAATCCATGGCTGACGTTATTGGAGGGTTAAACCACCAAATGGGTCCAGAGTGCAGCTGTGTCTACAGCTCACCGCTCCCACAGGGAAAATGTAGATGAACAAATTTCACACAGCCAGATGCATGACAACTAATGGGACTTTAACTCGACAGAGTGTTCCTTAATATTCTCAAGTTCATTCGTACCCCACCACGTGGAGTGACTCCTCCCAGTCTTGTTCAGAGGTACAATCTTATTTTTGGTGACTTCAAACATAAAGCTACGTTCACATCGTCACCGGCAACATGGATTCAAGCTACCACCTCCAATGAAAAGACTGTTTTAGGGCTCTACACACAAAATGCTCAGCCATTGAACGCTCATTGGATGTTAAACCAGGTTGAACCAATCAGGGACTCAGATTTGGTAGTGATGTATGGATAGCGTTCTTTTTAACTCACAGAAGCACCAACCATTTGAAAACTCATCATAGAGGTGAAATTGATAATTATGGTTTGTGCCCAGACAGAACACCAAGTCTTTTATATATAGGAATATATTAAAGCCTGGAGAAAGATTTGTAAGATTTGGACCACTTTGACATTTCACACCAAACCTCTTCCTACTGTTGGTGGTGGACATGCACTTCTGAACAGAACAGGTGTAAGACACGGGTGGGCAAACTTTTTGACTTTTGGGCCACAAACGGTTCTAAAATTTGACAGAAGGGCCGGAGCAGAACCAGATGTGCGGCATGTTTTTGTAATCTGACTCATAAGGGAAAGAAATAACATGGAGTTTGGACAAAGACATGCTAATTTTTGATCATTAGGTAATATACATTAAAACCAAAAATTTTGGTGTTTCTATTTCAAAACTGTCACTTTTTTCTCAATTTAGTGCCAACTTCATCCAATGGAATGATGAAAACGGAAACTTAAAGAAATGCTGCGTTCATGTGCTGTTGAAATGATCGAAAAAAAACTTCAGAAAACAACAAAAACAAACACACATGAATGCAGAAAAGCTTTATAACTTTTTCCATGTTAAGAGTAAATTATTTTTGCTCATTGACTTATTTGGGTTCCATTAATTATAGCAACTGCCACAAGTGACAATGAAGCAAAAATATTCTTGGTAAAGAATTATTGTTACCACTCTACAAAAAATCACTTCATCAATGTGTTTCCTACAGGGCTGCGGCTGTTTTAGTTCCATAGTTCAATAAAATGAAGGTTTCTTTATTTTATTTTCTCAAAGAAATCAACAGAGGATCACAAGCGTCCTTTTCCTCATTACCAGGCTCCCTCTTTAAACTTCTTCGGATGTAAATGTTTGTCTAAGTGTCTAGACGAGCTTCTGCACAACAACCCCGCCAGCCAAATAAAACACGGAGCGCACATGTGGTCTGGACAGTTTGGAGGACAAGTGTGAGCTAATGGGGGGGAAATGCTGCATTCCCTGCAGAACAGCGCAGACAGAAGTTCATCTCCTGACGCTCCAACAAATCATCACATTAGGAACCTCTGCATTAGGGAAAAATCGCGGTGCACTTAACGAGCCATGTTCCTGCATGTAACACGCTCTCGTATGAAACCCGAGCTCTTGACGGGCTGTATATGCTGTCACCAGGGTGAAAGCTGGGAAAAGACCTTGTTATTGCTGCGTGTGTTCTGTTTGACGTGTCAGGAACTCTTGGCATCTCGATGTGACTGATTCTCACAGCTTAAAAGTTCAGGCTGGACCCTGAAACGACCCGACCTTTTACGTGATGTTCTGACAAGCTGCCTTTCTGGGTGAATACTCCATTCTGATTAGCTGCTGGATGTGGAATAATAAGTGACAATTCACAGTGGTAAACCACACTTAAAAAATAAGTTCTGGTCACATAGCCCAAATACTCTGTATCACTGCACTTTTTTTTTTTTTTTTTGTCATTTGGACAAAAACAAGCGGTAAGAGGTGAACTTTTTTCTCTGAACTGACGCTTTTTTAAAAGGGTAACCAAACAAGAAGTTGGAGGCTGACTCCACCTACAGCCGAAATTTGAAAATCCAATCAGAGGGGTGGGGTTTCTCATCATTACTGGAGCTGCAGATTGGCACTTCTGAAGCTTACATGGTTTGACCAAACACAAAATGCATCTGTAATACCTCAATTCAACATGTAGCACACAGACGGTTTTTGACTTTTTTTTTAATAAGTTCAACAGCCAACAAAACTTTACTTCGGGTTAGGTTACCCTTTAACCTATCGTGATGATCCCCATACAGATCGCTTTGCTTTGCCGCTGCAGTTGAGGTTAGTGTTGTCAAATAGTCCGCTTTTTGTGAAAAAGTGGTCAAAGCTGAACAAATAACACGAATAAAGCACTTAGTATTCATTGAATATGTATTTCTTTTGTAGGTGACTGTGGTACAAGAAGGATAATGCCCCTCGAAGTGTGTATTAACAGGAATTAATGCATTTTGCAGAAGCAAACTTCGTACCGTTCCGTCTTCTGGCCCCTCAACATTGTCATAAAACGCCGTAACCTGACCAGACAGAACTGCTGGAAGGCTGAAAGTGGCAGAGAAATCCTTTTCCCTGTTGATACAGCCTTGCTAGCTTTAGGGTTGGTCGGCCTTTTTTGATAAAAAATGACAACCCTAACCCTAACCCTAACCCTAACCCAGTTTTTTCAATCCCCAACTAAATCCACTTCTCTGCCTTCTTCTAATGTTAACTGCAAAAAGAGTAATTCAAACAAAAATCAAGTGCAGCTACTGTCTATGGTCTGAAGAACAGAAGGGGGTAGCGCAAAATTTGACCATCCGATCAGAGGCGATTATGTCATCTTCTGCCCTCATGAAGCTACAGAGACTCTAACTCAAATTCTGATTGATTGAATTAACGTAAACGTGTTTAATCCATAAAGGCCAATGGTTTAATCAGCAGTGTTTTTTAATGGAAAGCCGCTGCAAAGACCGGAAGTGAGGACGGAAGCAGAGACTGTATGAACCTAGCAACAAGTGAAGGCTAAAATCTGATTTGTTAGAAACTTTCATGTGAAAAAAATAGTCTTACAGCAGCGCAGCCGGATCGTAGGGCTATGAGAGAGGACACCAGGGGCGGCTGTTTGTAACCAAGTACTATGGGATGCCATGATGGAGACTTAACAAACTAAAAGAATTAGTAAAAATACCTCGGAAGAATCAGTTTGGTTCAGAAACATCCCTTTATGAGGAGACGTAATCTGCAATAAAAAGCCGCAGGTCCAGTGAGGATGAGCATAGTATGTATCAGGTAGACGGTAGGCTGGGTTGCCAGGTCAGTAAAAAGGTTTGTTTCAAACAACACATTAAACTGCCAAAGCCGCCTTTAAAGAAAGCTGAGCGGACCAAAAAAAAACCCTATAAAGCTAATCACAGTTGACTCCACACTCCGCTGTGATGACTTTTGGAAAGCCGAAGTGCTCATGAGGAAGGCCAGCGTGAGGTCAACAATAGCAAAGGGGTACCAAAGGTGCAAAAGCGTCTGAGGATGTGTGGGGGGCTTGTTAGGCAGCAGAGGGGAGTCCCACAAGCAGGTGTTGATGATGGAGGGACGTGCTGCAGCTGCTGGGGGAGCGGTTAGGGGCTTTGGCTGCAGACGGCCAGCCATAATGAGTGATGCTCCACAGAGGCTGAAACGAAACGGAGCAGAGTCTGGCGTGCACTGAAGCCCTCTGAAAGCAGGAAGGGTGCGGAGTGCCGGGTCTGGCTGGCAGATTCCGTGAAGGAATCTTCTTCAAAGCGAACCCCTCTTTGCAGCGGGGCTCACAGGCAGCCTGCAGACTGACTGATTAGACCTCGGAGCTTTGCGATTTGACTACATTGTTTGCGTTGGAGCAACACACACCCAGTACCTTTTTTTCAGTCTGCAGAGAAGCATATTTCACGTGTAAAATTCCTAAACTAAGTGGTTAGTGAGATATTCCTGAAGTGCTTTGTTTAAGCACTGGAAAGCCTACTGTTTGGGACCAGTAATTGCAGTTTTGCTCCCAAACAAAATAATATAAAAGCAATAAAAATGACCTGATACTGATTCTATGTCTAATAGAAGCCAGAAGTTGAAATGCTGCCCTGAAAACGACATTTCTGACAGCAAAGTGGATGAGGCAAAGTTTATTTTAGTCGCACACGTCAAAATACTGAGACTTAAGTTTCTTGTAGACCAAGTTTATTGCTTTCCTTAAAGCCAGAAGGTCAAATGATCTGCATTAAACATGTCATTTTGACACTCGCAGGCTTTTAAAAGAGTAACTTGGATTCAGTAATTGGAGTCACCCTTCAAAACTTAACAGAAACTGTTTTTTTTTTTTTTTAAATCAGGTAAAATAACTGTCTTTGCTGTTCGAGTCAACGATTGGTCACTATTTCCAGTTTTCTGAAAGTGACAATCTAGTTTCAACAACATTTCACAAAAGATTTGTTGTTCAATAGAAACGGAATTGGACAAAGTTGAGAAAGAGCACCAATGTTATTGGGGAGTACAGTGGTGGTAGTATCATGATATGGGGCTGCCTAGCTGGAAGAAAGTTATAAAAAAAATATATATATATACACAATTACATAATTGAAGCAACGGACAATGACTGGGATACCGCAAGTACATTATACTGTGGGGCTCTGGGAACTGTAGTACTTGGTGTACTACAAAAAATGCTGACATGACAACATTTTTTTCCTCAGCTAGTCAGGAGAATATGTTTGTGTTTTTGAATGTTTGAATCTAACTTTTTAATTTTTACAAATTAAACCCCTTCGTACCTGAATTTATTTTTTGATTTTCAACTAATCCTAGAGCTCTATCGCCGGGTGATTTTCACCTGAGGTATTTACATGATGTTCAATATGTTATTTTTCTGAGTATGATGGCATGGGTCCTTGGGTAAAGTCTCACATGTCCCAGGAATGAGTGGACAAAAGGCCAAGTCTCCAGTATCATTAATTCTTTAGGAATTTTTTGTCGCTAAATTCCTAATTTTTCAGTAATTCTCAAGCATTTTTTTAGGATCTTCCTATGTTTTTATTTTCCATTTTGTTACATATACCACAGATTAAAATAGAAGAAAAATACTCTAATTTATCACGTGTTGTCATATTTTGATCTGTTTTTTAAAAAACATACTTTTTGTTGGGTATATTATATTGGCTAAAAATTACCCATCAAAAGTGTTCAAGTGTTTTTCAATGTGAGTCCTGAATATATTGGTGCATTGAGAACCAGCGGTGTGCACCTTGAAGGAATTAAAATTACATCTTTTAAGCTAGGGAGGCACCGAACATGTGACGCAGGTTGAAGAACTGAAGGCTCATTCTTTAACCTGCATTTAGCCCATGAGATTCTTTTTCT
>NC_050531.1:18572305-18574489 GCF_002922805.2 Oryzias melastigma | reverse complement strand
CATGTCCACCACCTGCAGTTGATGCTTGGTGTAAATGTTCAAAGCAGTGTAACTCTCATGAGACTTTTTCTTTCTCAGTTCTATTCCAATATATGAAAGATTTGGAGTCATATAATTCCGGTTGGGCACATTTTCAAATGGACGATACCTTCATAAAAGAAAGGAGACGTCATCCATACATCACTATTGAATCAGAGTTCTTAACCTGGTTTAGCTTTAATGTGTCATCATTGACCGCAGGTTTTTGTACGTACAGCCTAAAAACGGTCGTAGAAACTTGTGTAGTTACACATGAAAGCCAGAGTTTTGAACGTGGAAACCTAAAACGCACAAATACACACATTTACGTAGACTTTTCATTGGAAGTGGTCATTGGAACACACTTTGCAGAAGTAGCGACAATGTAGCTTCAAAAGGTGCTGCACATGACGAAACATTTCCTGTTACATGAAAAGCAAAGTTGTGGATAAATAGAAACCTTTTTGTCATTAGCAACCACTGCTTTAATCAATACATCTATCTATTTTCTTAACCTGCTATAACCCTTTTGGGGTCATGGGGTTGCTGGAGCCTATCCTAGCTACTGTTCGGGGAAGGCGGAGTACACATTAGGCAGGTTGCTGCGCATTAATCAATACATGCCAGACAAAACAATGGGAGTTAAAAAAAAAAAAAAAAAACATTAAACAATCTCGTCCTAAACCATTTGGCCTAAATACCAAAAAGTGTCCTGCAGTGGAGCAGCCTCAGTCTGCTTTGATTAATTACACTCATGCACCTTGGCTTTTTTTATTTTACAGTTAAATGCGTTTGATTATTTCCAGACCATTACAGCGTCCCTGTAAAACACCCTTCCGTTGGGTAACACGGAGAGTTCAAGGAAATGAAACAAACAGGATATTTTAGTTCCTTCTGTAAAGTTAGCTTTCAGTAACCGTGGTGTGGGTCAACGGAGGGGCACTGATGTCTCCCTGTTATCTGATGAAAACATCGACCACCACGGCGGTCTGCTGATACTGATCTCCCCGCATACCTGCAGCCCGACGTCAGGACCGTCGGACCAGTTAGCTGAGGTGCTAAAGGAAATGACCAATTATGGGTCAAGTATGTGAGACCTGCCTTTAGACCGCTTTAAATGCACCTTTAAACAAACAAAACTGTAACACTCCTTTCCCATTTTAGTCAGCAGCTTTTTTCATGCCTCCAAGTAGAAGTTAAAATGAGGGCCGAGCTAACTACAAATAATGGATGATTGGTCATGATAAATGGTACATACTTTTATGATGCTTTATTGCCTTCCTTTAAGGCCTTAACTCGTCACATATTGATGTTTGGTTAAGGACCTCTCCGCGTCACTTTTTGATGTTTTGGATGTTCCCAACTCATCGTTTTTTGACATGCTGGCTGTTTGTAAAATCAAAGGTCCACAACCCTCGGGATGCAGTCTGGTCCTCGGGACGCGTCCAGTATTGGTACCCTAACCCTAACCTGGCACTGGACGTGGTACCAGACAGGGTACCGGACCCAAACCGGGCCCTGGTACAAACCAGTATTGGGCAAAGGTTAGGGTACCGGTGCTCTCCGCGTCCCAGTACTGGACCAGTTCCGGTTCTTGGCCCAGAGGTTGGGACCCGTGATTTAATGAGAACAGCAAGCACATAATAAAAAGACACACTTTTGAGAGGTAGCTACAATGTAGCTTCAAATATTTCCTGTTAAAATGAAAACTAAAGTTGTGGATACAGAGAAACTTTTTGGATCTGTAGCAACCATTTCTTTAATCAGTATATCCATCCATTTTCTTAACCTGCTATATCCCTATTGGGGTCGTGGGGTTGCCAGAATCCATCCTAGCTACTATTGGATGAAGGCAGCGTTCACCCAGACAGGGTATACCGGACCAAAACCAGGATGAAGGCACACCAGTACCAGGCAAGGATTGGGGGACTGGTCTTGGGCTAAGGTACCGGTGCCTTCCGCGTCCCAGTACTGAACCGGTTCTGGTTGGCAGTCCAGAGGTTAGGGACCTGTGGTTTAATGGGAACAGCCAGTACATCAAAAAATGACGAGTTGAAGACACACAAAACGTCAAAAAGTGGCACAGAGGCGTCCTTAACCAAACGTCAAGATGCTTTGACGGGGATGAAAATGTGTGAGTCCTATTTATGCATGCAAACAAACATT
>NC_050531.1:18543125-18572162 GCF_002922805.2 Oryzias melastigma | reverse complement strand
TTAACCAAACGTCAAGATGTTTTGACGGGGATGAAAATGTGTGAGTCCTATTTACGCATGCAAACAAACATTTACACACTGCTGCTAACCTATGGTAAATGGTGTATACTTGTATAGCGCTTTCTACCCTCCTTCGAGGGCCCAAAGCGCTTCACAGTCACAGAGCCATTCACCCATTCACGTGCACATTCACACGCTGGTGGTGGCTCTGCTGCCGAACACTGGCGCCAACCTCCCACCAGAGGCAATTCGGGGTTCAGTGTCTTGCCCAAGGACACTTCGACACATGGGCGGGCAAGGCGGGAGTCGAACCCGCTCACTGGAGTTGACAGGAGTCGACTCATCGGGAGTCATCAGGTCATCAGTCATCAGGAGTCGACCGCCCTACCACTGCTCCACGGCCGCCCTGGACCTGGAGTAGTGCGGTCTGCAGGGTCTTGTCCAAGGACTCTTCAATGTGCTGCGGCTTTGGTCTGATCAGGGTAGGAACTGCAGTCAGATGTCGACCGCTCTACCTCTACACCATTGCTGTCTTTAGTCATGATCTATATATATTCTAAAATGTTTTTAAAGCAATAATAATCTCTATGATGAATCAACAGAAAGCTTTCTGTCAACATCACTTTTCATGGCAGAAGTACAGCATATCCCCATGTGGCCACATTTTCAACAGCAGTCTCAACAATGGTCCCTATACTTTCCTCCCATTCAACTCCTCCAGTTCTTCCAGGATACCAGGACGTACCCGGGGTCACCAACATGCACCGGATCTGCCACAAGCCTCCACCTTTGTGGACATACCCATTAGGAGAGCAGTCGTGCCAGATATGAAAACCAACAACCGTTCACAACACAGTTCCAGTCAAGCCATTGTGTTAAAAAATGTGGAACCTTGATGATTGTATAAGATACTAATAAAAACCACAGGAAACCTTATTGTTACCATTGGCCGTATAGTAGAACTGGACTGAGTGGCCCCTCCCTCCTCGTGTTCCGAACAGGGAGTACCCACTGGCTCCAAGAAATAGCCATGATTCAGTCCTTATATTTGTTAAGTATTTTTTCAAACATTTTCTTACTAATCCCAATTTTTTTTCATTATATTTCTTTTCTGTAGTTCAAGTTTTAAACTGACCAATCAGATGCCTTTCAAATGGAAAAGGGTGTGAATTTCCAACGAGCTCTCTCCTAATTGGTGAGACTGGTTGCCATGGAAATGTTGACTCAGACCAATTACTGCTTGTTGACGGTTTCTGGCGCCAACATCGCAAAAGAATAGCGACTGAATGAATTTCATTTTGTTGGAGCCGAAAGTAAGTCGTTTATCATGGGTAACGTGACTCTCACTCAGTCCAGTTCTCTTATACAGTCAAGGATACAGTTATTGTCGACATCTTATGATCTTTGGTCAAGTAAAAACAGTGAAAAGATGAGATGATTTGAATTTTAAGGGATTCGACTTGATAAAAACATATTTTTTTCCTTGCTTTTTTTTTTTTTAGTCCTCTTTTGTACAAACACACCATTTCTGACACTGTCATGTCACCGTATACCCTTCCCTTGATGTTTTTCAGTCAAAAACCCTAAATCACTTGAGCTTGATCAAGAACTGGCAGGTGTTTTCTCAACAATAAAACTCAAAGACCATTGTTTTAAACTACCAGTTATTTATCTAAAGGAGTCACTGACTGGTTAACCTCACAATCCGTCAAAAAGAAAAACAACTCTTTTTATTAGTTACATTAATGTGTTCGTTTGGATTTTATCACTCTGAGACATAATATTCCGTTTAATTGCTGGAATTTGGCCCGATCTGATGGAAATTCTGTCTTTCTGTTTCTGGCCTTGTGACGAGTGTGAGACAGACGTAGCCCTAACAATAAGATCTGGGATTCTGTTAAACACACAAACACACTCCTGTGAACTCTGCCGCAAAGTGCTACGTTGGAAAAAAAAAAGGCCCGGCACGGCCTGAAATAGTTCATATTTGACCAATTAGTGGAAAATCTCACAAGAAAACTCTGTCCCAAAGAAAGCTCGCTGATGGCCAAAAGAGGTATCGAATGCACAGCCGTGTATATGGCAGCACGTTGCAGACTCACTGAGCTCACCGCCATTATGCAAAGCATGTGGGATCGCTTTAACAACGCTGGCAGGAAAACAAGAAATTAAATACTAATTTTAGCTTTAACAGATATTAATTCTTGCAATTAGCAGCGTGAAACCGAAACTCAAAAATCTCTCCCTCAACTGCTCCTCATTCTTCAACCATTTTTAGGTGTTATCTGTTGTCTGAAATGCTAAAAACATCTTAATGTATATTAAAGATGATGATTTAAAGATTTTTAAAGCATGTTTTTCAGGATTTTTGGTTACCTTATGTGGATTTTCCAAATGAATCTCCAAAATTATAATGTGGAAATTTGTTAGGCAATTCCTAAAACTTGTTAAAAATCAGTTTGAGTCGATCTGGGCTTTGAGACAAAAACACTGTTGGATGCACATAATAAATAAAAGTAGAACAGATCATAAAAGTTGATTAAAACATGACCCACTCCGATCAGAATTGTGTTTTTAACATGCTTTTGTGGCATTTGTTTGATGATCGAAGACATAGATAATTATTTTAATCAAGTTTAAAACGGCCTTTCTGAGTATTTCTTTATTCAAATTGTTGTGAATCAGAAGCAGACCAAAAGATATAGTTGGAAAGGATTATATTTGTTGCACAGAAGATACATTAAGTTCACTACTCTGCTCCATTCTGATGCATCCACTTAAAAAAAATTATTTATGTACATTCTTGAACCAAATGTTTTTTTCTTTGGGGTAAATCTCAACTTTCAATTTTTTATATATATATAAATAGTGACCACATCATGTCATCGTTTCCCCTACGTGAACTTAGACAAGACCAATCGAAACACGATCAACTGATAAAACTCTCTAAACTTAATATTTGAAAGAAATCTGATTCAAAACAATCCTAAATGATTCAAAATGACATTTCAATATTAGCATTGTACATGACATCATTGTAATGGTTTGACATCAAGACCAGAGTAGTTGATCACACAGTCTATTCTTGGAAAATGTGTTATTAAATTATTTCCTCTTTCCTATTTAGGGTCAGTTATTGATTTTCCCAAACAATATGAAGCATGTTGTTTCTTTTTGTCAACAATATTCATTCTTCCTTGTGTTAAAACAACAGCTATAATAAGATGAATACATCTGGATGGTTCTTTTGTTTCCACAATGGCTTCATTGTATTCTGTGGTTTTAGTTCTGTTTTATTTTGAATCTACTGCTGAACTGGTTGAATATATTGGTGGAAAGAAAGATGCCTTTTCATTTTTATGTATTGAAATAAAATGGTAATTGATGTCAAACTGATTGTTTTTGCAAAAAACAAAAAACAAAATCTGTGTGGTTTTTTCCATCCTTTTTGGACAGTTTTTGTGGTATTTGAAAGAAGTTAAAGTTTAGCTTTCTGTCCTAAATGGAAAGCAGAGGCATCTTGTTTTGTTTCGGCATAACAATACTGTGGGTTTAAAAACGGTTTTATTTGGATTTTGAATGCATATTTGCTATCATTAGTTTCAGGGAGGAAGCCAGAGAACTGTGATCTGAACACAACAAATCAGCTTTCACCAATCTGCATAATTCGTTTGGTAAATAACTTCTGTTTTTTGTTCAGCCTCTTTTGAGACATAGATAAGTTAGTCAAACAAAGTAAGTCATCCGGTTCTTTGTCAGATCCCATCCCTCCTTAGCTGTTCAAAGAGGTCTTCCCAACAGTAGCTCAGAGTGTTCTCACCCTTATCTACTCGAGTTGTCCCTGACACTTTTAAAGATGCACTTGTTCAACCCCTGCTTAAAAAGCCCGGTCTAGTTCGGTGTTAGCTAACTTCAGAACCATCTCCAGGATGCCTTTCATATCAAAAATCTTGGAGAAAATGGTTTCCCTTTGAGTTTTCATGACATCTTTGAATTTTCTCAGTCTGGTTTATGACCCCGCCACAGTACAGAATCGACTGTACTGAGGGTCAGTAACGACATCCTCCTAGATACTAATGCTGGTGATCATGTGGTCCTGGTTCTGCTGGATCTCTCAGCAGCATTTGACACAGTGGATACCCGTATTTTTAGGTCATACCTAACAGGATGGACTATGTGTGTTATCTTGATGGTTTTAAGTCAAGAACCGCTGGGGTGTCTTTTGGAGTTCCACAAGGTTCAGTTTTCGGGCCACTTCTGTTTTCCTTGTATCTGCTTCCATTAGGGTCCATTCTAAGAAGACACGGTGTTTCCTTTCATCTGTACGCTGATGACAGTCAGATTTATCTGCCACTGAAAAGGAAGGATGGATTTTCTGCTAACACACTTGTATCATGTCTGCATGATATTAAGAATTGGCAACCCAAACGTTTTCTGAGTTTTAATGAAAAGAAACCTGAAGTTTTAGTGTTTGGACCAAACAGTCTTAGAGGACCGTCCCCAGTTGATCTGGGTTTTTTCACCCAGTATTTTATCTGGGCTGTGGACCGGCACAGGGAGACTCTGTGCTTACATAGTTGGGCAGTAGCATGAAGGGTCTCACCTAAGGACTCACTGGATTAAACTCATTGCTCCCCCCAGGAATGCAAATCCGGATTTCCCAGGTTCCAATCCTTTATGCAGCCAACTGAGCCGTCCAGCCACTAAAGTTGATTAGAAGTCTCCTAACGTAAACTCTCTTTAAGGCAACTTTTAACTTGCCAACCAAAAAAATGAAGGTTTATGGAAGAAGAGGCTGGTAAGAAGTGCTCTATGGGGCATTTTTAAAGAGGAAGGACCCTTAGATCAGGGTTCTCAAACTCAATTTACCTTGGGGCCACTAAAGGCAGAGTCAGGCTGAGCCTGGGCTGTCTCGGGTTCCATTTGTGCCAGAACTGTCTCTGTCTTTGATCCATTGTCTATGTCTACTGAAAGGGTTTATAGAACATTTGTTCATGTCTATGTACTACCAAGCAATATCTTCTGCGTATCCTGTGAAACGACAGGAGCTAATGATGCTAGCAACTGTTTTTACCTATTGTGCATATTTTATGACTCCATCTGTGCATCTGTAAAAACTACAGGCATGAAGCCCAATGAGGCAAATTGAATTTGTGATATTGGGCTATATAAATAAAATTGAATTGAATTGAATTGAATTGAACTGTTGCTAAGGACTTTTCTGACGACCAGATCCAACGACAATAACAAATGCAAAGTTTTAAGGATAAAGCAAGCTGAAGCATTACAAAACAAATGTAAAACAATCATCAGAGAAGTGTGGACTTGCAGAAAATATTGATTAGTAGACATTAAACTTGATGTTCATATTAAGGTGGGAGCCGCATAACATTGACTGGTAAGGCGTAAAATGCCCGCGGGACGCCACTTTGAGACCCCGGCCTTAGACTAATGAGACACATCTCACCTGGGGCTTCTGTAATTTTTACAACGCTTAAAGAAGCTTGTGTTGTGTACTTTGTAATCTTTTTCAATAACGATACTAATATTGACACAAAAATTGGTGGGCAAATGGGGTACAGCTGCCCCCTTGTCCCCGTAGCTCCGCCCCTCCATCTCACACATCTCACTGTCACTTCTCTTTTCCCGCTTCAAAAGACCCTCATCTGACATGGATCGTATAAAATCATCTAAGCTCACATCCAGAATAAAAAGTCAAGACAGCAGAGGCTTTCTCCAGCCTCGAACACACCAGGACCAAAAGCAGTGGTCTGCTCCAGCTCCTCATCATCACTCACGTTACTCACGCATTGCTCTGTGTGTTTTTGATCTGGGCTGTTGGACTCGTCGTGAACGGATGCAATCATGATGTTCGGATTGTTTCCGCGCCGTTCAATCAGAGGCTGTTTGATGCAGCGGAGCAACAGCACGAGGGAGGAGGGGTGGTGTTTGTTATTCTAGGTTAGGTTGGAGTCACAGAACATCTAAGAGAGTACAGGTGCTTTGGAGCACATTGTGTATTTGTTTTACTTTGTAAAAGATCCAGACCAGGGGGATTGTTTCATTTAGTCTCCTTTAACAAACAGCAATTAGGCCGGCTAATGAGACCTGGGTAAGACACAGTAAATCCATAGTTTATCCTGCTTTGTTTTCTCTCACCATTCCATCCATCTTGACTCTTTCCTTCCTTTTTAGACTGCTTTTTACATCAGACCTTATGCTGCGTCTGACCTCTTTTGCCTTTAATCACCCCCTTTAATTCAAGCCCCATGTTGTGTACGCTCAGTGCTTCTGAACTGGGACCGCTCCCCCACCTATCATTCCAAATAAAAAACCTGGAGAAGCGGGGGAAGCTCATAAATTCACTTCTGCAACAACAACAACACAGAAAATGATCTGTCTTGATACTGGGAAAGAGCTACTGCTTCTCCCGCCCCGAGGGGAATCACTGGTGATTGATTTACAGGCCAGCGTAATCCAACTTATTCCTTAACAATTTAAGAAACAAAGTAGTTCCACCTGCTTTGCTTTTTCAGGTACTCTGAAATGGAGGTTTGGCGACTCTGGAAGGGAGCTTTTAATGAACCTTCTGCAGCAGTTTGAAGGAAAACAACCAAAAAGTAGTCTTTTTAAGTGTACTACAAGTATACTTAGTCTATACTAGAAGTGAGGCGGTATCCCTTAAGTTTCTTTTTTTTTTTTTATATATATTTTTTAATAAATCTAAAATGCTCCATTTCACTTACATGGTTTGTAGTATAATTCTAGGTATGATCAAGTATGCTCAATAAAATGAATCAATTAATGGATCTATTTGTCTGCAAGTAGCAGAGCAGGGGGACTTTGGCCCGTCCATAGAAGTTGCTGTTGCTTTTTCAAACAGTAGTTTCTCATCTGCTCCTGATTCATTACAATTTGAATAAAGAAATACTCAAAAATTCAGTTTCACTCTTAACTTCTTTTTCATATGTCCTCTATCATCAGAGAAATGCTTCAAGAGCACATTAAAAACACCTTTTTCATTGGAGTAGGTCTTTAAGATTTACAGAATTACAAGGTGGACTGTCTAGATTTGAACAAAACCCAGCGATTTAACGTGTGCCATGTAGTCCAAAAAAATAAGGTAAGTTACTTTGTTCTGACTGATTTTAGTTTGTTAGATTTTGCTGTCAATCTGGCAGCAAGAGAAGGAATACCAATGTAGACCTTGAGAAATTATTTGTAAAAATCACATTTTTAATAGATGGTTTTTTTTCTTATGACAATCTGTACATGTTTTTGATCAATATATATATATATTAAATGGAATATTTCTTTTCTAATGACAATATGGATTTATATTTGATCCTTGATCTAGTTATGTTATGATGACTTCTGAAAATGGTAAGTCTAAATACATATTTAACATACTTCTTCTTTGTCATGTTGTTTATTAATTGTTTTCCAATGACCTGAATCTGTGTTGGTTGGAATAACTGATTTGAAGTTTAGAACCAGATATTGATTATTTAGGTAAAGAAAAGGTAAAAAACAAAAAAAGCTTGAAGCAAAGCAGAGGAAGGATTATATAAATTTGCTTGCTCACACTCCTTTTCAAGCAATGTACTGAACTCTTGTTGACAAACTTAATATTTAATAGTTTTCATTGTGTCATGAACTCTAATATTATTATAACTAATCATTACATAATTATTTACTAGTATGTCTATATGTGGATGTTTGCATATTTTCCAATCCATGACTAATTATGCTAAGTTTTATATCTTTCTGTATAGATTTATATTTGTTTTGTTTATCTTGTATTATTTTTACTTTGATAATTTTAAAAACAAATATTTTTTTAATCCACTTTTACTAAATTCTGGCTGAAATGCACCAGCAACAAAAAAAGAAACTCTAAATTTTTGCTAATTTATGTAATTATTAATTTATTATTATTTTTACTATTATTATTATTATTATTATTATTATCATCGTTAACATCACAAGATCTACTGCTACATTTGCTGGATTCAGATGATCCTTTTTGGAGCAGGGGGTCTTTTATTTTGAAAGGTCATGCAAAACTCTTGCAAAAGTTTTAAACTTTTTCATACTTAAGAATAATGTATTTTTATAATTATGCTTTATTTATGGAAAAAAATTCTGACAAAACGATAAACGACGGAATACTTATATTTTTTCTATAAAGATAAGAATAATGAAAACAGAAAGAGTTGGTTTGACATTTCTAAAGCTTAAACTGGAGAGACAAAGACAGCGAAATTTTTTGTTATTTAGTTTGTCAAACAGCTTCAACTATTGTTCAAGTTTCGTTGTTTTGCTTCTACTGACACAGAACTATAATACAGAAGACATGTAATACACAGAACTTGGCCAGAGTAAAGTCTGCCGCGCGTTTCCGCGGTAGAATTGAAGATTTGGCGCTTTTTGATCCATCGCGCTTTCCGTCGTGTGTGGTGGTATCTTGGCAACGGACCGCGTCCACGATAAATTGAAGGTTTGTATATTGAAAACCCAACACGGTACGGGAATTTAAGAAGATTTAAGCACTTGCAATCCTAAGCAACATATCTGACAGTAAGTTTTGTCTTTTTGTCAAACTTTAAGTAACATTTTTCGTCAAGTTGATACAACAAAGCGGAAGTCTTCTTGTCAGAATGATGACAAACACATTTTTTCTCCAGAAAGTGATGCTTTAAAAGTAGCCTGCGCTAAATACTATACATTATTTTATTTTCTCACAAAATGTCGATGTTTTTCTGTTGTGTAGAGACAACACAGACCAAATGTATTCTGATTTGTTGTGTTTTTTAAATGTTACAAAGCAGTCTGCTTTTTTTCCGCATCAAACAAGTTTCATGATTTATTTGAAAATTAATTAAAAAAAATTCTGATCAATATTTTATGATTCACATATAAAAAGGTGCTAAAACTTGCTTTTGTTTTAAATTAGTAAAAAAATAGTAAATTATTATGTTGTGTTTTGTTATTTAAAATTTAAAAATATTATTAAATTATTACTGCAATTACCACAATGAATAATAGAGTATAATTTTGTTTTATTTTTAACTTCTGAGTTATAACCTAAAACAAAAGACAATTTTTAACTTGAAAAAAATTATTCAATTAAAATAAATTAAAACCAAAATATATAAACAAATCAACATGTTTAAAACTCACAAATAACATTCTATATATATTTTTTTTATTTATTAAATATGCAAAACAGTTTCCTTTTTATGCATTAGGCCATAGATACAAACATACATCTCAACTTAAAGTGAAAAAACAATAATAAAGCACATTAACACTAGAACAAAAACTTTTTATCCACAAACTACGTATAAAAATATGACAATGTTTATCTCTTAGAGAAGTTCTTATCTAAGGATAACATTGGATGAAAAGTAAAACTTTTTGTTGGCTCAGTGGGATCAAAGATAGGTGATATCGCAAGTGTTGAATTAGTGGCTGGATGTCTGTTGCCATGGAAACTGGTCCAGCCTCTCATCCGATTGCAGCTTCTACACATGACAAATAAAAAAAAGAGGAAGTTGTTGATTTGGATTGTATCACTTTGATGCAGCAATAATTAAAGTTTGAAAAAACAACACCCTAAGTGACGCCGCTCACTCTCAACTTCTCTGTTTTAGAATCTCCCGTTTGAAGTCATGGGGGTGTCGCTGTCCAAGGCGGCACAGTGGACCACCTTCAGTCCAGACGCCGGCAAACTGAAGTTCACGCCAACAAACCAGGCCCTGCTGAAGGAGATCCTGAGCTTCCTGGAGCGGATCGTCTCCCAACACCCACAGGAGGCCGACTGTGTCTTTGAGGCGCCGCTGCAGTGGCGCACCACCTCGTTGGCACCTGATCCCAAAACAGACAATGACATCAGGTGGGTCTAATCATCAGATGCACTTCTACAGAGGAACTACATTTCTGATGTCTTTTTTCACACCCAGTGTCTCCACTGCACGGTCTCACGAGGCGAACAGCGAGGGGGCGCTCTCTCCTCCCACTGCTCACAGCTTCTCCCAGCTTTCCAGACTAATTCATGCCGCTGAAGATAAGAAGCTGGAAGAGATTCAAGCGTGTCTGGAAGGTGACTGATACTCACTCACTTCATGTTTTTGTGTTAAAGCATCCACTGAAGGATGCAGACACACTTGGACTTTGATAGCACATTTACTAGAAAAAAATTAACTGCTCTTTCCTTCAGAAAACAGGAACTTCCTGGTTAAGATTCTTGGTCGCAGATTTGCCTCCCAGTTGATTGGAGATGATTCTGACGCTGAGAGCCTCAAAAAGGATGAAACCTCAGACGTCAAATCCAGACTGATGGTCCTGCTGCAGAACACAGACGAACAGATCCTGAGGGAGCTTCTCCGAGACGTCTCAGAGTGAGTGACAGGCTCCCCTTCATGTTGATGCCCTACCAGTTTTTAATGTTTGCCCTTTTTGTCTACATGCTGAAGCGCCCAGTACGACCCAGACCTCATGAAGGTCGAGATGGACTTTCTGCAGTTCTGCAGCGAGGGGGACGACCGGCTGCTGAAGTCAGTCCGCTACACGTCAGGTCGGACTTTTCTCCACCATCGCTTTTCACACTGATATTTTACTTTCCGCAGCAAGAAGGCGAGGAGGTCACTGGTTTTTGTCACATTTTAGTTTACATTTTAGTCCCTTTTTCCCCTAGTTACTGTGCATTTGTCGAGGCCTGAAAGAGCATGCAGTGAATGCAGTTCATCATCATTCATTCCTCCAGTTAAATGGACAGAAGACGATATGAACATAGATGCTTGATAAACTATGTAGGTTTTTACATCCCTGTTGATCTGAAGAGGCTTTGAAAATGCACGGATTTTAAAATAAAAGAAAAACTTTTGCAAAAAGTTAGATTTTTTTGTTTTTGTTTAAAGCACATATTATCCCATACTGCACAACAATGGTTCATAGCTGTACAGAGCTACACTAAGAGGATCCTGTTTGGCATGTTCGGATCTTTTATTTTGAAAATAAGTAATTTAAGCTTCTGTCAAACATAAAAAAGTCACATTTTGAGTCACTTTTTACATTTTTTGCTTTTAATCGTGCCAAAAAGTAAACATAATTCAAATTTATTATTTAAAAAAATGATGTAATGAGTGCTAGTTAAAATTTCTTAAAGGGTAAAATAAGATTTTCGGTTTTGATCAGTAGAAAAGGAGCCAAATGGATCTTTTACCATTAAAGGTTGCAGACGCCTTCACTAAAAGATGATAGTGTCACTAAATTATGCTCAGTTTCTCAGGGGAAGATGTACTTACACTCTAATACAAATGGTGTTTTTAACATGTTCCTGTGCCATTTTTCTGATGATGGAGGACATAAATGAAGAAAATTAACTTTTAAGTTGTATTTCTAAGTATTTCTTTCTTCATATTGTTGAGTCAGGAGCAGACAAAAACATGCATTTTAATTGTGAGGTAGAAAATATGCTGTAGCAACGAGAAAGAGGAATAGGCTTACTCCACCCACAACTGAATTTTTTAATGACCCACTGCCGCTCTGCAGAAACTATGTTCTACAAAATGACTTTTTCTTTTTTTTAATTTAACTAAAAATGGCATAACAATAAATCAAAAGATAATTGGAATGGTAATTCATGGAGATGAGATCTATTCTTTAAAGAATTCTAACATTTGATGATCCACTAGTTTTGACTTCACATCGCTCCAAAGGATCGTAAATTTATTTAAGTTTCATGTTCCATCTTTTTTGAACTAATTACTTTTTTCTTTGGTTTCAGATTTTGAGTACTGGAATGGCTGTCGAGCTCCCCCTTGGAGACAGGCGCAGGGGGAGATTTGTTACGTCGTAATTGAGCCGATGGACACCGAGAGGCTCAGCGTCACCTGCTGCACCGCTGGAGTTTTCCTCAATGGGGTAAGACTAGACGGGAAAACGACTTTTCATCGTATTTGCTGCAGCATAAGTCAAAGTAATGGTTTTTAAAAAAATATTCTGACTTGGTGAACATGCTACCTCTCTTCCACAGACTGTGTATTCCACCATCAGCTGTTGATCTTTCAGCTGCAGCACTCTAAATTCACTTCTTTTCAAACTAACGAAGCTGCTCTATTCATCGTCTCCACAGGGCGGGAATCCAGAAGAGGACGATGGCTGCATTCGAACAAGTGAAATTTACCCCGATTTGGTGACTCTCATGAAGAGAAGATCTTCATATTTCGCATTAAACCTGGTCAAAGAGGTAAGATAAACATACAAGCAGGTGCCAGTGCTTGAGTCCCACCTTTTTTTTTGTTTAATTGAGCCTTTAGCCCTTAAATTGAGCGAGAATGGATGTCCAACCTTCTTTCTCTCCACCAGAACTGTGGCTGACTCATTCTTGTAAACAGTTAGGGTTGTGTAGTCAGTGTCTGAGCTGCTGAACGCCAGTGAGCTAGTGTCTGGTTGTCACCGTGTTGAAACATTTCTGAATCGACCTCCTACATATCCCAGCAGTGGAGCGGCGCACACACAGACGTAAAAATATGTGATTTACTCAGTAGTGCTGTAATTTGACGACATAACAAATCGATAATAGATTCCATCTGCTGTAAAAAAAAAACTTCAATCATAAAACAGAAATATATAATTGTTTCTCACTTGTGCTCGTGTTTGTTAGAAATGAGGCATCATTTCCTTTAGATCATGTGACCCGCTTTAGAGAAGGTGAACAACTGAGGCAGCTTAAGCAAAAACAAAACATTTTCAAGCAGGTGATATGGTTAAAAGTGTATAAAATACGTTCAATTTGTCATCCTCTACAGGTTATGTAGTAGAAACAAAATGCAACCTGTTTTTTCTAAAGTACAAGTTAGAAT
Organism: Oryzias melastigma; assembly: GCF_002922805.2. Taxonomy (NCBI): domain Eukaryota; kingdom Metazoa; phylum Chordata; class Actinopteri; order Beloniformes; family Adrianichthyidae; genus Oryzias; species Oryzias melastigma. The sequence continues at coordinate 18,559,293 of NC_050531.1, read as the reverse complement.
ATTTCATTATTTTAAATGATATATCATTGGGCAACACCTTAACTTTAAGGTTGATGTGAAAACCAAGTTATCTCTAATCATTGACTGTATTTGAGAACTGGACTGAGTTAGTGTGACATCACCCATAAAAAAATGGCTTGCTTCTGGCTCCAACAAAATAAAGTCAATTCAGTTGCCGTTTTTATCCAATATGGACGCTGCCATGTTGGAGCCCGATGACGTCAGGAAGCAGATATTAGTACAAGTCTGTCTAAATCAAGGTTTCTATAGCAACCACTCTCGCCAATCAGGGGTGAGCTTGTTGCAAGGCCACACCCCTACCACTTGAAAGCGGACTCAGGAGTGTCTGTCAAACGTTTTGTGCGCTCAACAGGCTTCTAGAGTCTGGCCAGTTTATAACTTGAACAACTGGAAATACAAAAAAAATTATATGATATAAAATCAATTACACCCAGATGAGGGCGTGGTCTGTTCATTAATATGTGATATTCTAATCCTAATTCCCAGATTGGCCCAACTGTGTCTTCTTTTCATAATGCCACCTTTTTGTTTGTTTCTAAATGGTGACAAAATGAAAAATGTGGCTTTTAAATCAACATAAACCAATGTTTCAATTGACAAGTCTATCTAAATATACAGTTACTGCATATTAAAAGGTTTAATCTGGATTTAAACAGTTCTGACTTTATAGGTTAAAATTTACAGTTGAGCTACAGATGAGATTTATTCCATTTCAGAAAGAAAAATAGTTTCTATTTTGTTTTCTCTAGTAAATCAATAGTATATACAAGTGAATACACAAGAACAAATTATTAAATAAATCAATGTTTTTAATGCAACTAGAGATCGTTTTTAAACCTTTAATTTTGTTATTTTGCTGAGAACAGTCTCTTGTCTGCAGGAAGAAAGGATCAGAGTGGATTCAGGGATCATAAGCGACCACATTTGCTTCATTTCTATGGATTACTGACTTTATTGTAAATATTTGACAGACAAAACTCACTGAAGATCATGTGACACGCAGTAGTTTGTCACTGAATCATCTCTGAGGTTGTGAGTTACAGAGGACATAAAGTGTCTTTCAAAAGATTCAGATAATGAGTTGATTAAAAACATTTCATGAAATACATGAAAACTAGTGTATTTTAAGGTAAGAATGATGTCATGAAGTGATGGTGATAGTTCAAAGTGTCCTAAAAAAAGGAAGCTGAAGACAAACCAGTAAGATTTTTAGAAACTGAGGCAAGAAAAAATGAAATATTGTTAGTTTTTTTTTTTAAATACGGTAGTTTAAAAATATTAGTTTTAAAAATATACAAAAAATTATGATTAAAATAATATTAAAATGCCGGAAATTGCTGGATTCTGTTCATAACATCCGTCTTGGTCACGTGACTTATAGCAGCTAGCTGCATGGCTACCTGGAGTGCTAAGCTAGTAGCCCAGAGCTAAAGAGCTAGCACAAACCAAACAATAAAACGGATTAGGAAAGTTTCTAAGGGTAGAATAGAGCCAGTGAGGAAAACCAAAGAAGAGCATTGAACTGCAAAGAACAACAAAGCCGAAAATCTTCCTCAACGTACGGATTTATTGAGGAAGTTGTTTTCATGTAGCAGAAGCTGCTTTGCTAATAAAAATTTGCAACTCCAATTCACCAAACATATAATTATTTAAGTGTAAAATACTCTATGATATGTTATTAATTTTGTACACTATGGACTAAACTTTCAATTTCTATATTTTGTTCTTTACAACAAATTATTCAATTTTAAAATCCTTATTTTTTTCTAACACAGGTGCCCCCAGTTCTCCATACTTAAATGCTTAAAAAGAAATTACGGCGTAAATGTTGCCAGGTTTGATTATGTCAGGATTTTTATAGAAGCTGAAACTCTGAACAGGATAAAAAAAAAGAAGAAGCATGAATGAGCGGTGGGTTTTTATGATTTCTGCTAAAACTGATTCTTTTTGTCCAACCTGCACTTTTGAAATTCCTCGGACTGCCTGAGTGCTGACAGCCCTCACATGACACAATGCATCATCTGCACGACACGCTCCTCAGCTGCAGTCTTTCGCTGCCGTTTTGGTGCGAGGCAGAAATAACAAAGTTGTCTGTCAGAAACCATCTTGCATCATTCCCGATCGGGAATCGGGGGACTCCGAACCGCAAAAACGCCGCTCGCCAAGGATAACAACTCCTAATCTCCAAGCGTATTCCCCATGTGAGGAAGCACGTCTCTTTTCTTTTTTGCTTTAGGTTAGATCAGATGGCCTCAATCGAAGGACGCCAGAAAGAGTGTCGAGAAAACAGAGCTCCTGTTTGGTTTGATACCAGAGGATGTTCACATGCACACCAATACGAATGACCAAAGCCACAGTTTGCACATTTGTTTTTAGCATCAACATTCCAAAATTAGAGCTGTCACCATCCGTCAGCAGGATCTGCTTGAGTCCTGACAGGTTCTTTGTGGGCACTGGCTTCAGATTCATCGCCTGCTGGTTTTCCATCAGAATGAATCAATTAGTCTGATTTAAATCCGAATAAGCAGCAGGGCTTCAGAAATGAAAACTTCTATTGTTTTTACACTGAGACTTCAGTTGTCATTTATACTTAAAAACGTACTTCAGCTATTAATTTCTAATGCTGAAGAGCACCTGTGGAGAAAGGTTTCTCTGATGCCAAGAAACGTGGAGCCTTCTCTGTGGATTCCACACTCGGCATAATGGAATTAAAGAGAGCCGGTTATCCTGACGAGGCCAGACTGAATAAATCGACCTGTGTGTTTCCAACAGCAGGTCTCTCCATGTTTAATGAATAACAAGTCTCGGGGAAAAGCGATTGTGCACGCTTGGCTCTGCTTTTTGAGGCAACGCAAGCAGTGAAATACAACCTCATTCTTTTTCCCCTCGCCTGGATAAATGTGGAGCCGGTGACAGTGTGGGCCGTTCCTGCAGAAGCAGGTGTCTGTGATTAAAAACTCCTAGAGCTGCTGACTGTTCATGTGGCAGGCATTGGTGGTTCAGGCTGTAAAGTTTTGCTATTATAGGTCCTTGAAAACCTCCAGTAAAATAATCAGACGTGGATGGCAGTGACACAAAGGCGTCACTTACAGGGAGCCAAGATGTTTTACGTGAGGAACGTTGCAGAGGCATTTGGTAAAGAGGTTTCTCTGTGCACTATGTTGGGTTTTATGCAATAATTGCAGTACTTACTGTGGCTTTCTCTGACATTTTATTTAACATGTTTTTTTGTTTCGGAAATAACACAGCAACAGTATGAGTTGTGTTATTCTTTACTATGACTGTACATGAGAACTGGACCAAGTCAGTGTGACATCACCCATGGAAAATGGCTTACTTCTGGCTCCAATGAAATGAAGTCAATGCAGTCATTTTTAGCGATACGGATGCTGACCCAGACGTCCTGAGTAAGCAGTAATTGGTCCATATCTTTCTGAGGCTACGTTTCTATGGCAACGACTCCACCCATAGAAAATGCCTTACTTTCGGATCCAACAAAATGAAGTCAATTCAGTCGCCATTTTTTATAGACGGCTTCAAGTTGAAACCAGACAATGTTTGAAAGTAGGGATTGGACCAATTTTGTTGCTATGGTAACCAATCTTGCCAATCAGGAGAGAGCTTGTTAGAAGGCCACACCCCTGTCACTTGAACACAAGCTCCATGAAATCAAAAGTTTCAGAAGTTGGACATAAGACCACATACTTTTATCGAGGAATTTAATTGACCGGCTCAAATTGTGAATAACTTCATAAGGAATATCATGACAAAATATCACAGCAAAAATGACTGGAAAATAGCTGTTTATTTCTCTCTTTTTGGGCACTTCATGTCAGCTGGAGGTAAGGCATTTTCTATGGGTGATGTCAAAAGTCGCTTTGTCCAGTGATAATATGTCTGTGGTTCTAACACAAGAAAACTCTCAACGCAATTTATACATAACCAGTCAGGTAATCTGAATTTAAGCCATAATTAAAATCCTATTGAAATTACTTTAAATGATCTGAACCAAATTGAATCATAATAATTCTATTTGGTTTAAATTAAATTGGATCAAGTCAATCAATGTTGATTACTTTTTAGTTAGTTTGATGTTTTTGTCCATCATCTGGCACAACCTTGAGAATTGAAAGCACCTTCTTTGGTGCTTTATTTAAAAAATGAATTCAACTTAACAGAGGTGAGTATAAAAGAGAAAAATAGTCTTACAAAGAATTCTTATAAGAAAAAATTGGCACGTTTTCTTAAATTGAGATTCTTTTTATATTAAAGAACTTTCTTGATAAGATTATTTTTCTTGCAAGAAAGAAAATAAGACATCTTTTCTTGACAAAAGTGTCTATATTAAACTAAGATTAAGTTTTTGCTGTGATATGTTCAATAATAGAAGTATTTTCTATATTCAGACCATTTTTTCCTCATCATCTCAGCATCTCTCTATCCCCACAATAACAGGTACCGTACCTTCCATCAGCACAGAGGACTCAGCTGTCTGTGTCGAAGCTTCACGACAGCAGAACCCTTGAGCCGAGGTGGAGGGATCTCCTTCTGTCGACCGGAGGCGGGTAAGATCACAAAAAAGAAAAAAAAGAACTCATTCAAACCACAAGAGGCCGGGAATCCCTGGAAGACAGCGGCGCGGAAACCTTTGCCACATCTGCTGAGCGCGTCTGCCAGCAGTCACACATTCTGAAAAGATGATTGCAGAGTTTACCAAGCTCCTGATTGCACAATGATCTGAGTTAATATTTACTTTAGCGTGGAAACACTCTCAGCCCAATCACAGATACAAATGTTTGAAAAAGAAAAGAGGACCCAGGAATGACCCACCACATATGGTCCTTGACTGACAAAGGAGTTGTAGAGGTTGAGCTGTTACAGCCTGACAAGTGGACCCTTTCTGTGAAGAAGCTGGCTCCACATTAAAGTCTCCCAAATTGCTTCAGAAATGCCAGTTAAACTCTTGTCTCGACTGGTTAAATAATGATTATTTTTAAAAAAATAACCATTTTCAAAATGGAAGCAGGCATATTGACTCTTATTTCACGTCATTATAACAGAGAGGAGGAGAAGAAGCTCAGAAGGAGCTCTGCGGAGAAGAAGAAAAGGCTGGAGTCAGGGACCAGGAGCAAAACAAAACCAGAGGTCATCGTGTCGTCTTCACCTGCACGCCTGACCTCCCTGACCAAGTGAGTGTTCAGAATTCACACTCTTTTGTCAAAACCTACAATTTTCAGGTGAAAAAAAAAGAAACAACTGTTTAAATCATTGTTCTCCTAATAAAAAATGTGCCTATATGGAGCTAAATCAGGGCCAATATCATTTGAAACCTAAATAAAACAAATTGAAAAAAAATATGGTGTTTGGCCTAAAGAAAGTAAAATGTCCAAAACTTTTTGCTATTCTAAAATAAACTTAATTATTTTCAGCTTCAAATGTTTTTTAGGTTTCAAAACTCAAAATTTCAATCCTAAAACTTTTTTTTCAGTTTCAAATTTTTTTTATTTTTTATTTTCGAGTCTGAAAATTTTGATTTCAACATTTCTTGCCCATTGTGGCGTGTTGGGGCGGGGCTAACATGAAGGACCAATCAAAATCGATATAGGTGGTAATTTCAGTCCCGATGCATTCACTGACTCTGAGTACTTGGAAATTACGGTCAGAAAATGTCTGTTTAGTCTGTACTGTCATAGTCTGAAGTTGTCCCAAGACGGGTGTAAAAAGAACAGTTTCATCGCATCCAAAACACAGTTTTTGGTCAAACACCGATATTTTTTTCAAATTTTTTTATTTGCGTTTTAAATAATATTGCCCCGACTTAGCTCCATATGCCTGCATTTTAATAGGAGTCCAGGCAGCGAAAAAAGAAGAATAAAACCAAAGTGAACACACCTGTGATGACTGCAACCAAGACACAGCAAACTGTGGTGCATTCACTGACTCCAGTGAAATTACAACTCCATAAAAACTGGCTCCAGATTAAAGTGTCCCAAATAGCCATAATGAAAACAACAAACATGCCAGAGAAACTCTTGTCTGGCAGAGTCATTATTTTAGAAAATGACTTCTCAAAATTGAAGCAAATGACTCACATCGTTATAACAGAAAAGCAGCTCAGCGAAGGAGTCGGGAGCAACAAACCCCCACGTTATTTTCACAGGATTGCCTGGCTTTTTACACACAGCAAGAGTGAAGAATTCAGCTCTCTGTTCGAATCTGCTATCTTCAGGAGCCGCAGGTGGAATAACACGAAGCAGACAGCTAAAGCTCGGAGAGACTTGAGGGTTATTTCATCATTTTTCTAATGAAAAACAGATGAAATCCAGGGAGCAAAGGAGAAGGGAAGTGAAGTAAACCCACACCTGTGACCACTGCAGAAATCTAAGTTGTCTCTAACTAAAGGAGGGTCAACAATAGAGCACAATCTGATCAGGTGGTAGAGTTTTTTGCAGCAAAAACTGCAACAAATGAGGGTTTTTGAAAAGGTTTGTCCTCCTTTGGGGGGCTGGATCCGGCCTGCGGGCCATAGATTGGTGACTCCTGCTCTATACGACCCTCCACAGGCCGGGCAACCCAAAAACCTGCAGCTTCTGATTGGGTCAACCTACGTATGGGTGCACTAGACTGAGGATTAAATTCTGGTGTAGATCTGTTTTTTGCAAAGCCAACATACGTCTGATTTAATGTTTTTGAAGGCTAAGTGGAGAAATGTAAAACTCTGTTTTGAAGTTAGACCTCTTTTTAGTCTTTCTCGTCTAATTTTTTCCACCATTTATCAAATGTAGGGCTCGGTTTCTTTTAGGTCTAAACCAGCAGAAGCGTCTTCCATAGTGCAACTGTTCTGTGTTTTCACCGTCTTGAATCCAATTACAGTTCAATGATGACAACAGGAGAGAAAATCTGGCATTTTGTCATAGTCTTTGTATTTCTTTTTAACATAAAATACTTTTATCACGTCATTTTCCGTATATAGCCCTGCGACAGACTGGCGACCTGTCCAGGGTGTACCCCGCCTTCGCCCTTCAGTAGCCGGGATAGGCTCCGGCACCCCGTGACCCCGAAAGGGAAGAAGCGGTCAAGAAGATGGATGGATGGATTTTCCGTATCTACAGATAATTTGATAAAAGTAAAATACAAGGGTCATGTAATCCAGTCTGAGGCAGATAAGGGATTACTTTAGAACATCCCTCTAAAGTCATCTGTAAAGTATTAACCATTGAAAGCTGATCACACTGATCACGTCTCAGCAGACAGAATGCTGGACCTTCTGTTTGTCGTCCTGAACCCTGGAAAACACTTATATCAGCTTACTCTTCCTGATAATGTTCTCCCCTGGAAATGCTATTAATACATACATGGGAACTGACTCTCGGGCGTCCCATTTGAACGTGCACCAAACTTTATTCCTCTGCAGGGCCCAGTTTTGCCGATAAAAGCAACTTTGAAAAGCCACCTGCCTTATAGCCGCATGTATGTCTCAGATAAAAAGCCCCTTCGCTCTGAATATGATGACAGCTGCAGTCCTCCTGCGACACGAATCTGCATTTCCCTGCTGCTTTTGTTGTGCGGAAGTTCAAAGTTGAAGCTGAAATTTCAAGATCATTAATAGGTGGGAGGACCAGGTGCTTTGTTCATTTCAAACTCCAGGAAGGAGGTCATATTGGATTCCGCCGGCAATGTCACGCTGTGGCTCCTTCTGTTCCACACCTACATAATGTACGCAGTTGCCTTCAGCCTGAAGGGTTTTTGCTCTTTCAGGAAGACGTCGTCGAAAGCAACCGTCGCAGATTTTTCCAGCGAGACGTCCAGCAAGAGCGAGGAGGAAGAAGAGCAGCCAGAGCGCCGTCCAAAGAGCGACTTCTACCTGTCCTCTGAGTTCTTGCAGATCAAGAAACTGGTGAAGTACCTCAAGGTGTGAAAGCAGCCGTTATCTTGTGGGAATCGTGCAGCTACAGGCAAATTTAGGAAATAACTTTTTGTTTCAGCATGACTTTTTGAAGTTATAAATTGATGTCATGTATTTTCCGAGCGCTAGCAGCTCTGCACTAACGTAGCTAACCGGCGATCGAGTGTTAGTACCGTCCAAATTTGAAGACACTATTTTCCGTAGGGGTAGAGAGAAGCCATAACAGTAGGGGAAGGATTTGGATTCGGCTTAACTACACTAACTCTTGACATTGTTAGCAACATTTAAGAAAATAAAAACAAAAGAACAACACAGGCTCACGTGCTACATGTTAGCCAAGCTAGCATGTCACACATGAAATCATAGAAATAGCTGTAATTTTAAACCTTGTTTGCGATGTAAAAAACAGATTAATACACCTAAAACAACCATTACTCTATATGCTTACTCCCAACCCAGTAACCTGAACAAAAAAAACCTAACATAGCTAAGCGATAGCCATGTTCACAGGACCTCCTACCTTTACCAAAAATAAGTATACTCAAGTTTGTTTTAAGTATACTTTTTTAAAACTAAAATTAGGATGCTTTTAGTTTGCTTTTTACATGCTTATTAGAGATAAACTTTATATTTATATATTAAGCCTATATTGTTCCTGTCCTTAAGCCTTTTCTTACACAGCATGAAAAGTGGAATAGAAGTATTCTTGGGATATTTCCAGTATACTAAAAATATATTTTTATACACCAGTTAGTCGAAGTGTATTGCTTGTAGACTAAAAGCAAACCTTAAAAGCTATGTTAGATACACTTCAAAGTGTACTTTCATAAATTTAAAGTAAACTTAAAGTTTATTGTCAGTAAGCTAACAGTGTACCACAAAGGTTACTTTTAGTAAACATTCATAAACTTAGAGTAAACTTAAGTTTTTTTGCCAGTAAACTAATTGTATACCAGAAAGATTACTTTAAGGATACTTCTAAGTATACTTTTTAAAAACTAAAAGTGGGTCAATTTAGTTCTAAGAAGTATACTTGTTAACAAAATGCCAGTATACTTTTTTAGTGTATTTGGTACTCTTGGGGAAATATACTTTTTAATGCTTAAGTATAAACATATACTTGAAGTATACTTAATTTTGGTAAAGATAACCTTGTTTGCAATACCTAAAGAAACAGACTAATACCGCTAGTAATATGAAAAAAAAACATAAAGCACAATCCAACACTACTACATGCTAGCTTGTCGCATTAGCGTATTCACAATAAGATAAAAGAAGATTTTGACAGCAAGATCAACAAGATCAAGCACTACCTGAGTTAGTATATATAAGGCACTCTAGATTATAAAGTGTAGTAGTTCACTTTCAGCTTATCCCTTTCAGGGTCGCCACAGCGTAACAGCACCCACTGTTTCACATCAGTGATTTGAGTTTTTACGCCGGATGCCCTTCCTGACACAACCCTGTACTTGAGGGGCACAGGGACCCAGTTAGGCAGCAGCGTCAAGGGTCTTGCCCAAGGACCCAATCTGGGTGGGGATCAGTGGACAACCCTGGGAATCGAACCCAGGGCTCCTGCGTGCCAGCCCTTCACCTTGCCCACTGAGCCACCCAGCCGCTTACTCTAGATTATAAAGTCATTTTTAAAAAAAATTAAGGCTTTTTGTGCAGAAAACACGGTTGTCAACGGACATTAGCAATTTTCATAAAGGATAATTTTTCTTTCACACTCGTCTGCTCTTATAGAAACCTCAAAGACAAAATGAGTTTCAGTGCTCGCTGCTCCTGTATTGTTGGAGGATGCTGCTGTTGTCTGACACTGAATCCGTTTTGGTCGCCTGTGCAAACCAAAGCGGAGCGTGGAAAGAAGTGTCTGACAGCAGCAGCTGTACACGCTGTCTGCCCGGACCGCAGAAGCAGGAAAAATGAAGCGCGCCCGTGATAGATCTGACAGAACACATGGTGAATATTAATGTGTCAAAGCATGTAAGAAAAAAACCCTAAAGGCAGGAAGAATGGCCGCTGACCCAGACTGTGGGCTGTGAAAACCTCTAAGAACTTGATTTCCATGATTACCGCTCTTGTGCCAGCCGTCCTTCCTCACTTTTTATCTGCAGTGTATTGTCAAAAAAACTCAAATTAATAACAGCTTCATTTTAGTTTAAGCAAATGTTATGTTTTGAAAACAGCCCAGGAATTTAGTCTGATTATTTCTTGAATTCCAAGCCTTCTCGCTCAATAAGATCAAGCACACTGAAAGCAGAGGAATCTTTTCTGGAAAACTTTTGCAATTCGAAGTGAGTATTTTTGGCTTAACTAAATAGAAAATAATCGAAGGAAATTCCCACTCTAAACGCAGGCTCTTAGTGTGTCCAGAAAGGGGGAAAAAAGTTATAAATGATACAAAGGAAGAAAATTCAGAACTTACACTGGTTTGTGTCTTTTTTTTTTTTTTTGGTGTGACTTCTTTTTTGTGTTCCTGCTTAAAAAAAAAGAAGCATCTCTCTTCTAATCAACATCTCTGAGTCTTTTATCTGTCTAAACAACCCGGTTCGTCTATTTTCATGATATCATTACCGTCAGACTCTTAAACTTTACACAAGCCAAATAAAATATTGGCTATATTTTGGAGAGATCTTTATGCCGTCTCACTTTCACCAAGCGCCACACGGATGTTCTGTTTGTGCTATAATGACGTTTTTTCTGGAATTTCCTTCTTTCAACACATCAAACCTCCTTTACCTCAGAGTCTGTTTGCTTTCATACCTGTGTTAGTTCAGATCATGGAAAAACTCAGAGAGGAGTTTGAAGCTAGCACCTTGACACCATGGAGTGTGTTTGTGTGTTTTCATGTGCAAAAAGGTAAAAAAACATTTGTTTGCCTCTTTTATGGTCAGAAATGCACAGTCACACTTTTTTTTTACCTTTCATTTGATATACAAACATTTGTTATATCATATATATATTTAAAATATAATTGATTAAAAATGTTTGATTAAACAAAAAAAAATATTTTTTACTTTTACTAGCTGCTACCAATTATTTACAACAAGCATCTTCATGTAACACGCACAAGTTTCAGTAGTTTGTTTTCACCAGAGGTGCTCTGGGTGAAACACTGGACCCAATGGCAATAGGATGGGGTTTGCTCTGTGTCAATAGTCCCACCCACAACTCAGAGGCAACTGTCTAATGAACTCCTGTCGCTCTGCAGAAATGTCCTAAAAACACAGAAGATTTGTAATTTTTTTCCCCAAACATCATAATCATAATTAAAAGACCACTTCTAAAATAGATCAAATTATGGCCGGACTCGGACTTTAAATGCGTCTCCTTCATCATTCACTGTAGGGATTCCTGTTTGTGTTATGATGAATTCAGAAAAAGGTTGCATCTTACCTTCTTTTAACTTCTGGAAGGCGTTAGAGCAGGAATGTCAAACTCCGGACTCGAGGTCTGTCTGGCCTCCTGCTGTTTTATCTGCTGCTGATCCTGGATCAGGTGTTTCGCCGACAAGAATCTACGATTGCAGGTCAGTTGGTACACATGCAGGACACTGGTCCTCGAGGTCTGGAGTTTGACACCTGTCAGAAGGTACATACCAGATGTATAAAGTTTTTCTTTGTTAAACTAAAGTTTTTCCTTAGTATTTTTCCTTCCTACCAATTTCTTTAGACAACTCTTTCAATAATCACTATTATGCTTTAGATTTGTATTTATATATTTACTTTTAAAAAATGTAATTTCAATGAATAATCTTAGTTATTGCCTCATTTTAATGACATAATTTTTCATTTTCAGTTCAGAACTGTTAGAGTTTTACATTTGTTGTTTTACTGCATTACAACACATTGAAAACGATGACTGAATATTTCTGGCACACTTAGAAAAGCATGTTTCTGTCACCCCCCCCCCACACACAAAGTGTCTCCCCCTCTGCTGGGTCTGCGCGGTACTGCTGCCCTCTTCTCAGCTCATCAGAGCCCAAATGACATCAGAATCCGCATTTAGCAAGTGACTTTGATTGATTCAAAAGGGGAAAAAAACAACTTTTTACTGCATAAGAAACCGAGTATAATCTTTTTTCAGTGCTCATACAGTATTTGTGGAAAGCCTTTCCTTCTAGACTTGATTATTTTGCCTCAAATTTATGACAGAGTAAAATTTGGTAATCAAAAGCATGTAGGAAGTGATACATCTCAGGTTTTCCTCTTAAAAAAATAATAGTTTTCCTCTTTTTATCTGTGTCTGATCCAGCACTGAAGGTTTACTCCCATAAATAAATATAACATTAACCATTACATGGATGGTTACAAGTCACTCGCAGCAAATCATAAAGATCAGGATCAATAAACCATTACTGGCAGTCTTGCTAACTCTACTCCTGCAGGCTTTTGCTGGCAGGCTCTGTCTAGTCTGTCCCTGCTCTGTCGAGTCTGCAGCTCTGAAAGAACCCGACTAGAATAAGGCTCCCTTTGAGCAGCGTGGTGCTGCGAGCTGCTCATGCTGAAACACCTGCAGCAGCAGCAGGAGAGACGTGATGTGTCAGCATCTTTGTGCGCCTGATAATGAGTCCTCAGATGAACCCGGTGAACATAGTTTTATCAGTTCAACAGAGCGTCTTCTTTTTTCCATTTTGATTAAACAGTTATATTGTTAAAGAGAATAAAGATTTGATTTGCAGATTTATGGAAACGTTGATAAGAATGTTATAAAGCAAAATAATATATCAGTTCCTTTTGGATGTTTGAAGGGTGGTGGGGGTGAAGGCATTAGTGAAGTTCCATAGGAGAAATATTGGTGCAAACGTGCAGTTTTTAAATTTTTATTTGTTCATTTAAGGTTCGCTTTAATCAAAGGCGTATATTTATGAAACAATATTGATGGTGAAATCAAGACATCTACAAATATATGTTTGTAAAAAGTGTCAAATCATGTTTGGGGAAAAATCCACGAGACAGGAAAGTTGCAGCTTCCGTTAGGTATTTAATGTTTGTGTAATGTGATAGAAAATGGTTGTTACAACTTTTAGGATTTGATCAGAAATGTGAAATTCTGAACAGAATTTATTACTTTGATCGATTGAGTAAACCAAAAAAAAGGAAAAAGATTTAAAAATGGTGAAAATGGATGGACATCATGTTTTTCAGTTTTTCAAAAACTTTTTGTCCATTTATCAATTTTTCCCAAGTTATTCTTTTCAAATTTTAAATAAATCCAATAAAGAATTAGCTAAATTAGTTACATTTTTCTCAGCTTTTCCAGCCATCCAGGATCTTACCCAGAGGCAACCCCCAACTTCCACATTGAAGACTCTTTGAAATCACACTTCTTTCGAAAATAATAATAACCTTAGAGAACCTTTTTATTATTATCTCAATGCAAATAAGAGACATTTTAAAGTTCAGAAGAACAATCAGATTCTCCTCTGTGTGAGTTTTAGGCTCCACCCACTGATTACATCATCAACACGTCATGGGCCAAAACTGACGTCCCGATTTGTCTTCTTTACTAAAGTTCAGATATTTGAACTCAGGACGCACCGCGTCGTCCAAAACCGTCATGCCCAATACTCAAATTGTGGCCCCTAATCACATCTATACATCGACACAACTAGACACCCCTAATGCACGAATCACATTCTAAAGCAGGGAAAAGCAGCTTTAGCTACGTAGAACACTAGAGCTAAAATCTAGTGTTAAAGGGTTAAAAAAATGTTCACTCAAAATTTCATGACACTTCTAAGGACATACATTAAACCAGTTCAATTATTTGCCTTTTGTGTTCTGTGGTCCATCTTTGTCTGAATACGTTCCACACCGAGCATCTGCTGCTATCAGGCTCAAAGAGACTCAAAGATCTATCACCGCTGAAAATGTTCTGAGGTTGTCAACGTTTTAAAGAATGTCGACAATACTTCAGGTACAGGCAGCCAAAAAATGAAAGCATGCGATCTGTTTTGTGTTCTCCAAACTCTTCCTAAAACATCAGGGTCCTCTCTGTTGTTTTAACAAGGTAAGAAGCTCGCCCGCTGAATCCTTTGAAGAGTTTGAGCGGAGGAGACAAAGGAAGCGGTAGATCCACTGCTCTTATTGTGGGAATGGTTCACATTTACGTGAGCGTCATGATATGGAGAACACATGTGGCGGTTGCCCTGCTGCGTTAGAGTGAGGAAGACGATCAAACGCCGTTCAACAATGTACTGCAGGCTCACACCCATGAGCTGGCTCTATTATTTAGATATAACCGAATACAACCTTCAGGACTTCACACCTTCACTTTCATTGTTCAAATGATTTATTTGGAAAGTCCTGAAAACTTAAAGATGTTTCTTCCTAAACACTTTATTTATTATAAATGCAATACTCGAGCCTCTATTAGTGTAATGTTTTAAGGAACACCTCTTTACTTACACACATACTGTATGTATGCTGCAATTGTCTAGAATTTTGGCATTTCTGCTTTTATTCATATTTGATCTCATTCTAATTTTATTCGATGTTGTTGCTGCTTTTGGTGGCATCAAACTGAGTCTTAATTAGTCACCGTGTGTTTTTACATGATAGCTGGTTTGACAGTTGAAGTTTTTTCCATAAAGTTTAGTTTTTATTGAATTTTTCTGCAAATGTATTTGAGCAAGCTTAAAATGAACAAGTTAAATAAATATGTCCAAAAATCTGGATTTAATTTTTATAAATAAATTATGAACTGGTGTTGTTAAAGTCGCTCTCCAATCTTCTTTTGGTCGATTTTCAAATCATTCCTAGTGGTTGTTTAATTACGATTATGCAATTTTAAGCCAAAATCAATGGACCTGTGTCGTTTTCTAGGACATAGTTTCTTCATAGCAGCAGGAGATCATTATAAAATTTACGGGTGAAACTGTTTGCGTAGAGTAAACCTGCTCCTATATCCCATCATCCCTCTGTTTGCACTCTTTCCTGCTAGCTTACAGACACGTCGGACAAAGAAAACAAAGACATACATGGATCTATTCAAACAGAGCATGATGAACTCCTGTTCATCATACAATTTTCTTCTAAGTTGTGACTAAAAAGTAAAAGCACTCATAAACTAAATATATTGCATTACCTGTGAATGCTGTAAGCTAAATGTGGCTGCTAAAGATGCGCTGAAAAGGCTAAACCCAAAAGCTTGCTAAAATACTAGCTAAATGTAAAATTAGCCAAAATAGTGGAAATATGTCTAATTTTGCCAAAACAGCTAGCTAAACTGCAAATTAGCTTAAAAAACTGGAAAAATGTCTAAATTAGATAAAAACAGCAGGCAAAATGCTAAAATAAAAGCTAAAGTCCAAGTTAGCCTAAACAGACTGGAAAATGTCTAAATTAGCCAAAACTAGCTAGCATGTTGCTAAAATAAAACTAAACTCCAAATTGCCCTAAAAACCCAGTAGTTGCTGAACATTTTAAAGTCTGAATGGTGTCTTTAGCTGAAAGTATTTGCAGAAGTTTACAAATTTCAAAGTACACAAAGTTTTTTGAAGGATTTGAGCAATTTCTCATTCATTTTCTTTGGGGCAAATTTCGCAAAGTATTTCAAAAACTACAAAGTTTATGTAGACCAAAAATAAAAGCAGTAATGTCCTGAAAGAGCTGAACATTATGACACCAAGATTACTAAAATCGTTGAAAGTGTAATTGAGTGAAGAAAAACTTATGGAAAGGTGAAGGAGAATCACTAGTACACAATAACAATATCCCTAACTTATTATGATACAATATTATTATGATATAATACAGTTCTCTGAGCAAACAAAGGATAATTCTTCATTAATTGGGCTATGTTGTAATTCAAAAAAGTTAAATCAGTGGCTTAAATTTGACTTTGTGTGTAGGTTTTCTTTTTTAACTCCTATTTTTAGTATTTTTAGTTTGTTTTTGTGCTTTCAGAAAAGCGACCAGAAAGTCACTCTCCTCGTGCTTTGCTGCATGCTGGACTTGGATCTCACGCAGGAATCTTGCAACCTGGTCATCCGGGATGAAGGCGGCCTGAAAGTCCTTCTTAACCTGCTGGACACAAATGAAGACGAATGCAAAGTGAGGGCTTAACTACCTGCTGACATTACCAGACTCGATCATGTTTTTCATGTAAAAGTGAAATTAGAAATACAAGAATGAATGTTTGGAAAGAAAGAGGAATTTTAAAGTGTGGCCTTTGGGACTTTTGATAACTTTCAATCCACGTTCCTGAACATCCAGCTTTCAGATTATGTTTGAC
>NC_050531.1:18497889-18543050 GCF_002922805.2 Oryzias melastigma | reverse complement strand
AGAAGCTGCTCCATGAGAAGTTCCCTTCAAAAAAAAGAAAAAGCTTTAAATTTAGCAACCTTTACCAAACAGCTCTTAAAAAAGAAAAACATATTTTAAGTTAAATTTGGTCCAGTTTTCTTGATTTTTTTCTTGCATTTTTCTTCAGCTGTATAAATATTTATTTATCAAGAATTGGTTTTACAGATTTCACAGTCCTTTATAAGTTCTGATAGAATCGTTGACTTTTATTCTTTAAATCTATTTATTTTTGATATAGGATAAACATATATTTTCAACCTTTTTATTATAACATTGTCAGTATAATCACTCGAGCTTCTTGTATATTCATTTCTGTGTATTTGTGTTCTTAGTATATTGAGCATATATTCCATTTTGGCATTTTTCTCACATTATGTTCCAACACTTTCTGGTTTTGATTTCAGATGGGAGCTCTAAAGATCTTGATCAGGATGAGTCGATGCGTGCCCATCCAGCGCAGCATCGAGGACATGCTCGGGGTGCGGAGCTTTGTGAACAACCTGGACTCAGAGGTGACCAAGGTGAAGGCTTTAGCAGCTGAAACCATCGCCAATGTGGCCAACTTCCCTCGATCAAGAAGAACTGTCAGGCAATCGGGCGGGATCGAGAAACTGGTGAGAAAATGTTTAAAAAGGAAATAAAAACAACACCCTGATTATCTTTTGATGTGTTGTAAAAATGTGTCACTTTCTAGGACATAGTTTCTGCAGAGCGGCAGTAGTTTGTTAGAAATTCCCCTCTGAGTTGTGGGCAAGACTGTTAGCACACTGTCTCCTCCCCTCCCAATTGCTTAGAGCTCAGAGGAAGCTTGTGGCTTTATTTGCAACATCATAAATATAATTTTTTTCAAACACAGTTTTTTCGTCTGCTCTTGATTCACAATAATTTCAACAAATAAACACTCA
This sequence comes from Oryzias melastigma, assembly GCF_002922805.2. Lineage (NCBI taxonomy): Eukaryota > Metazoa > Chordata > Actinopteri > Beloniformes > Adrianichthyidae > Oryzias > Oryzias melastigma. Next base: position 18,542,124 of record NC_050531.1, on the reverse strand, counting down.
GAAATGCAATTTTTAATTTTATTTTTCTTTATAAAAGTCCTCCATGATCAGAAAAACGCCACAAGAACATGGTAAAAACATCAAAAGCACATTTTACATTCAAATAGTTCTTTAACTCAAACTAAGTGGTGCAAAGTCACAAAAGTCTATTATACAGTATGTGAAAATCCAGACACATCACAAATGGAAGACGCCTGAATCAAATGCAGCAGGTTTTATTGGCACAGACAGGAGAAAAGGAGAGAAGCACAGCTAAAAGTCCACAAAGCTAAATCAGGATCAGGCGGGTAGAAGTCAAACACGAGCATGAGGGCGTCAGAGAACAACCAGAGTGGTCAGAGTGCAGGCGAGGGTCGGGGCAGGCGGCAAACAAACAGGATCAGATGAAACAGAAGATCAGGTCAGGATGAGAACGCTCAGTGATGCAGGCAGAGTGGCACAAACAAGACTTCGCACTGACCAGAGCTCAGAGCTCTGACTAGACACTGCTGGGAGTCATTGCAGATGGAAAACGGCTGTGGGGCTTCTGGGAGTGACAGCAGGGGCTGATGGGAAGTGTAGTGCTAGTACTCAGGTGATGGATCTTGCTGATGACCAGTGAGGGAGACAGGAGACATTCATAACAAGACCTTAAAAAGGAGTGGTTGGTGTTAACTGAATCTATCTGACACTTATAGGATTAGAAATGAACAGTTGTACAGGGTCAAATCAGGAACTTAAAGTCAACAAAAAAAAAACAGACTGACAATTTGAAAAACAGGGATTGTAAATTTGAAGAAAAAAAATACATTTTGAAGGCAGTTTTAAACTCTTGTTTTGAAAAACTAATATTGAAAACTTGAAAATGTATTTAGAAAATTTGAAAAAAAAAATGTATTTGTAAAACTTTAATTAACATAAAAACTAAAACTGTTAGTATTATTTTTTTTAATTGGTAACAGCTTTATTTATTTTTTATTCAAGTTTTTTTTTTTCAAATCTTCAATATTTCTTTAAATGTTTTAAATTATTTTTTAAAATGTTCAATTTTATTTTTTCAAATTTTCAATAATTCCTTCAATATGTATTTTTAAGTTTAAAACTGCTTTAAAATATATATATATATTTTTTTTTTACAATCCTTGTTTTTCAAATTTTCAATGTCTTTTTTTTGTTCACTTTAAGCTAATCCTGATTTGACCCCACACAGCTGACTCTAAATATTATGGCTTGACGGCTGTAGAACACTGTTGTAAAGGGGAAGAACTAAATCTGCCCACTAAACAAATGAAATAAGGAATTGGCATGCGCTTCATTCCCAATTTATTTATTTTTTTGACATGACAATACTTGATATAAGCTAATATTCCTCTTTGGAAAAGGCAGTGTTGAAGAAAACCAAATAGGTCTTTTTATTTATTTTTTTTTTGGTAGAGCTTAGTACACCGGATTAAACTCCTATAAATAAAGCTGACGTGATTGGCAGGGTCACTCCTCTACTTTCTGTCACTAGGACCCCAAAACCCAAACCCCAAAAGCAGCATTCGCGTCTTGCCTCTTTTAAGAAACAAATTCTCAAACTTAGGAGTAAAAACTGCAAATAAATGTCCAAATCTTTGATCGGAGTGAGTGAAGAAAAACTGCTCCGTACTGCTCTGTGCATCTTTAGGCTTTTTACTGACCAAAATCTCACATTTTAAAAAGTGCATGATTTTTTTTTATTTAAAATGTGCACAACATATCCATCTATATTTTGAGTGAGGCAGACATAAAAAATAAATAAAAGCGGAAGCAATATTAAATGTCTTCGACTTGCATTGGTGTTTGTTGACAGAGGGACCTGTGATTAAAGCCTTAACTGCTTGTATATTTTCCTCAAGCCCTAGTCGGATGTTCTCATGTGCAAGTCACTCACAGAGGCAGATTAGTTTCACGCCATTCAGGACCACCTCTGAACAGCGTGCTGTGGAATAGCCCTGCCTGCTCTGTCTCACCGGCCAGAAGCCAATGGGCTAGAACACTGAGTGATGGTCGTGAAGTGTCACACTGGGCTTTTCAGGCCTAACGTCAACATCTGTCCTGACACTTTTTCCACTCTTTGCATCTCTGGTGTTTTCATTCTCACAGAACCGGTGGTAATAGAATTTTAATTACATCCTTAATCATTTCTAACCACCAGCCTCTCTCATCTGGAACCATCCATTATCACCTCAGTTTTGCAGAGGAGTTTTTTTTTTAAGTCATGGAGATTTTTGTGTGTGTGATGAAGGGTTTTGCTGAAATCCATCTCTTTCTGATCAGATAAAACTACTGGATGGTTTCCTGAAGTCTCAGAAGAAGAGTGACAACTCAGAGGACATGGAGGCCGCCCGCTGTGGCGCCTTAGCTCTGTGGAGCTGCAGCAGGAGCACCAGGAACAAGAAGGCCATCTGCAAAGCTGGGGGCATCCCTCTGCTGGGATGTCTGCTCACATCTTCACTGGAGAGCATGCTCATCCCAGTGGTGGGCACGCTGCAGGAATGTGCATCAGAGGTACAGCTTAACTGCATCAAACTCAGAGGAATCACAAAAAAACTACAAGTTTAAACATTCACATGGTGCAATAATAAGCAGAAGGTGTGCCCGCGTATTGACGGATGGTGGACTAGTATAATTACAATGGAAGCGTAAAAAAAATAATATTTGTCTCAATATGTTAAAAGCATGCAGTAAAAAGGAGATTAGCCATCTGTACCTAAATGAAAGATTCAGTCATGAATGTGTGATTTATTCACTCTCTCTGCAGGAAAGTTCCAGGATTACCATTCAATCCAAAGACATCATCCAGAATTTGGTCAAAAACCTGAGGAGTGACAGCACAGACTTAAAGATCCAGTGCTCCATGGCACTCTTTAAGGTACTTTGCAGGGTCTATCTGTAAAGGAAACAGTACATGAATATAGAGAGAGACCTGAGGACGCATTCACACTGGCAGGTTGGAGCCACATCTGGATATTTGCTGCCTTTGGCTCACCTGAAGTCTGGGGAGAACCACAGCCTGGTGCACTTGAGAACATTGATGAAGTTTACTTAAATTTGAATGATTTGTGATTTTTTTTTTTAAAAAACCAATCAGCAAAGGCAAACCACTAACGCAAAGTAAAAAAAAAAAAAAAAAAATTTATTCATGAAAAAGTATGAAGAAGTCTGTAATTAAGGCTTAGTTAGCATCTGCGGGTATTTTCCACACTATGAGGTGCACTTCAAAGCCTCAATTTCATTTAGAAATCAACATTGTCCCAACTCTTTAAATATGGATTATTTTTACTTTATATATGGATATATGGATTATTTCTGGTTGTGTTTTCTGATGTTGAAGTGCTTCTAGGAGGTAAATAAAAGTTAATGTTTTTTTTAGGAGTTGCAAACAAGGTTGGGTGTTGTGAATACCGTAATGTGGCTAACGTCTAGCAGAGTCTAACTGTTTTTGTTTTTTTTTGTTCATGTTACTGACTAGCATGGAAGTTTGGATAGTCACAGCAATATTTCTTTTAGTGGTATTAGTCTGTTTTTGTATGTGTCGAAAACAAGATTGGGTTTTATAGTGAATAAACACGTGGCTAGCATGATGCTCTTTTTTTTATTATCTGTGTTGGGAGGTAGCGTAGTCGCAGAAAGACAGACTTGGGGTCCAGTGATCCCTCACTATGACAAAGTTCACAATTTCACACATTTTTGTAGTGCAATTTTGGATGCTTTATAATTTGACAACTTTGCAGATTTCTCCAATTGTGGGTTATTTTTTAACAAAACTCCTGCAGTTATTGGGGTAAAACTGTACATTTTAGATGGTTGGGGTAATTCCTTACCAATTGGGAGTGCAATATTTGTGAAAGGACAAAATGGACCTCATTTCCTCTGTCTTCATCTGCATGTCTTCATGTGCTTTTTACAGTGTGCAGAGGACAAAGAAACCCGTGATCTGGTGCGCAAGTACAAGGGCCTGAAGCCACTGGTGGAGCTGCTCAACACCAACAATAAGGAGCTCCTGGCTGCTGCCTCTGGAGCCATCTGGAAATGTTCCATCAGCTCAGAAAATGTGGTAATGTAAGTCTGACATTATCACTCCTGATAACACACCCGCTCTCCTGCACATACATGTTCAAATCCGACCTTTTGTTTTTTAAAATAGTACCACATTTTCCTATTCCGCAGCAACAGATCCTTGTCATTCGCGGGGTTGAGCTGCTGCCCAAAGCGACGCCGCGTAAAAGCCATTTATTAGGAATCCGACGTTTTATCCACATGTGTCCATAACTTTTCAAACTCTTCCATGCTTGCTTTGCTGATGTAGTTAACAGCAGTGTGTAAAAAAATTATGACCAATGACGGATAGTGAAACGATGGGTTCAGCCAGCTCGCGTCCGTCGTCTTCGTCATGCCATCACCACATATGTTACTTTATACGAGGCTCTGACTCCGCCGTGACTCCTTTGTGTCACACTTTCCATTCTTTCCTGTTGTTATATGTCTTTCTTCACGACTTTGTGTCCGGTTTTAGCAATTATTTGAGTGAAATGTAAAGGTTTTGGAGCGGGTGATGTCGGCTCTGATCTTTTATAGGTGTTTGCCTTGAGATCTCGCTTTTCCGCCGTTAACAAAAGCGCGAGTGAATGTGCAGAGTTTATAGACTTCAGTGATGTGTCATTTAAGGCCTGCTGGGTCAGTACCAGTGGTGGGCATGCAGAAAGAATCAGCCTTGAGATTGGGATTTCCATATGTCTGAGGATGTATTTAGACAGGGTTTTTTTTTCTTTGCAGCAATTTGTCATGTACATTTCTGCAAAAATAAAGTAAAGCGAGGACTCATGGGGTGATTTAGTACCACTAGAAAACATTCATCAACTCAAATCCTTTATTATTGCCAAAACTGATAAGAATAGGAATTTTTACGATGAAGAGTATTTTTGTTTTTGCATCGGGTGAATGCTCAAACACCTTCCTGATTCTGAATTGATGTGTGGTTCACATTTCGGTGGAAGTCTAAAAATAACAAGAACATGCCTCACGGCGATCTTCCCTCACTTCATATATCACAGCTGACAGGATGATGTCCTGCATTTGAAGTTTTCCCCACTGAAGCTGAGCGTCGGCTGCCACTTCCAGTTAGGACAAGATTCCCTCACAGCAGCAGAAGAATGACAATAATAGTCTTTTAGAACAAGACGGACGGATCTGCATCTCTTCTGCAGATGGAACATCTTGTTGGGATTTTTATTTCCCGTTTTAGAAACTGCTGTTTTGTAGAGAAAATTGATGCTTTTATGGGACAAACGTTTAAGCTTTCACCTCATAAATTCCAGAGAAATTGCTTTTTACATCGTTTTTTTTAAATTAAAAGTAAATCACAGATTTTGCCACAAATGATTAACAGCACAATGTGGATAACATAACAAAGATTTAAAATAGAAAGAAAACCTATATAAAAAAAGGTTTTCTAAGAGGCAGTCTCTTGGATTTAAACGGGAAGAGGCTTTTTTCATTCTTTGTAATAGTTTGTTTAAAAAGTGAAATACTATTAAAAAAAACTCAAACTGCACTTAACAGCACTTTACACTTTTAATGTGTTGCATATCGGTGCAAGAAATTTTTCTTTGCGTCACAATCAGCTAAATTGCATTGATCACTTAACAAAAAGTCAAAGAGTGTGTTTTTATTTAGCTGGTGACATTTCTAATGTCAAAAGCCTTCTTTCCAATAAGGTACCGACCAGTTCATTCTAGTGAGCGTTTTTCTACTCAGTTAAGCCTCTCTCCCACTGAGTAGTTTGTTTCCAAGGTCCATGCGTGGTGCAGACAGCTAGCATGTCAATGCATCATTGTAGTACAAGGACTAGAAAAGTAACAACAATGGAGGTCATCCACAAGCTCTTATTTTTCTTTATTTACTTTTGTAAATTATATGTGTAACAGAAATTTAATGTTGTTTGAAAGATTTCAGACAGCTAAAAAGAATACCACTGAAAATAGGAAAACGGAAATGCTAGCTTAGCGCTATATTGGTCCTTTCATCACTTTCTGCCAATCAACGTCTGGCTACAGGAGCTCCGGCCTGTTCTATTTTTCTATGAACCTACAACGGATGGAGGCCCTCAAGAGGTACGGGTCAGAACTGTTTAATGGGTTCATTTTATAATGGAAACGCTCAAAATAGCGGATCAAACCGCACCGTACCGAACTGCTCAGTGGAAACGAGGGTTAAGAGCTTCTCTGTTTCTTGATTATTGATTTAGACGTGGATCGCTCTGTTGGAAAATTCCAAGCTAAAGTCAAAATCTTCCCTCCTCAAGAATATCTGTGTTCACTTCCAGACCACACCATTTCTTCACAATCAGGAGTTTAGAATTTTTTTTTTTTATTATTTTATTCTGGTTGTTCTCTATTTTTACTGTTTTGATCAACTTTTTACCTAAACATGATATTATCAATATATTTATGAAAACAACCAAGGGGACACACTGTCTGTTTTACATTATTTCAGTCTCCAGGCTGTACTTAAGCCTTTTCACACTGTTATGTAAAATAGTCAGAAAAATGCTGATTATAACATTATTGGTGAAATTTCAATTTTGGTCTAAAACAAGTGAAGCCAGATATTTAATAATGTTCCAGAGGAGTCACAGAGATAATTGCCAGCAGATCACAATTTTCCCATCTCTCATATTTTTCTGCACTATGGGAGTGAGCAAAAAAAATAATTAAATAAGTGACCACCTCTCAAATCTGTAATTGGAGGTGTTTTTGTGCTCTCTCCAGCCTGTTTCAATCACTTAGAGAGTCTGAGTCAGGCAGATGCTCGGAATGAAGCGACCAACCTATTACTGTCAAAAATAAAAAGACCTCAAAGGGCAGCAAGTGTTTGGGGTCATGGCTCTTTCCAGAATCAATTCCAAAGCCGGCTGATGTCATGAAATGAGTTATTTTGGAATTTTTTACATTTGTCAGCTGTGTTTCTTATATTATTTTGTCTTTTGTAAATATTGCGATCAGATGATTTAGGTTTTCTTTGTGTTTGTGTGACCTATTTTTTCTTTCTTCAAGCGCTGAAAGAATATAGACATTAAAGGGAGCTCTGTTTAAGATAAGTGCCAGCACATGTTTGCAATTTCCTGAAAAATTGTGCATTCAAATAAGAAGTGAATGATGTATTTAAGTACATTCACAGGCACGTGTTTGTCAAAGGCATTTTTTTTTTTTTTCTTTTTGCACGACTACCGTTGTTCAACAGTCAAGGTCAAAGATGCAAAACCTGCACAGGTTTATAGATGAATATATGTGTGGTTCTAGTGCCTGAGGTTATGGGCACACAGAAACTCTAGTGGAACTTTGCAATGGAAAGGCACAAAAACCAGGCTTTCGGGTCCATTTAATGGGGCAGAAAGGCTCATAGTGAAATTGTGCACGAGTTTTCCAAGACACTTTTCTGTTCTAACCGTATTGTGCAAAAGCCATACCGTATTTTCTGCACTACAGGGCGCACCGGATTATAAGAAGTCCCATCAATAGTGGTCTATTTTCAAACTCATGTCACATATAAGGCGCACTTTAGAAAAGTTTGTCAGTCAGACCGACTTTATTAACTGCGTTCACATTAACTCTACAGCTTGTTTCTCCAGTGTTACACATTAGCCACGTTAGAAACATTAGCCGCGTTAACCTATTCACAATACTCTGTTTGCAACACATAAAAAATCAGACCGATACCTCGAAAGCAAATGTTGCTTTGACTACACTGACTCCCAACCTTGTTAGCAACACATAAAAAACACACTCAGACACTACTACACGTTAGCATGTTAGCATATTCACAATAACTCTCAACCTTGCTTGCGGAACGTAAAATTATAGACTGGTACCACTTAAAAAATGTTAAAGGGATTATGCTAACCTTGTCAATAACATGTAAAAAATACAGTCAGACACATATTAGCCACATTAGCATGTTCAGAATAGCATCTAACCTTGTTTGCAATGCATATAAAAACCAGACCGATATCTCTAACAAATGTTGCTTTGACTACATTAACTCCCGATCTTGTTAGCAACACATAAAAAACACACTCTGACGCCACTATATGCTAGTCATGTTAGCATATTCAGAACCCCCAACCTTATTTCCCGAACATAAAAATACAGAATGGTACAATTAAACAGGTTACTGTGACTGCTATCTCTCAACTTTGTCAGTAACACTTTGAAAGCATAGTTCAACACAGCTATGTGTTAGCCGTGTTAGCGTATTCACAATAACTCCCAACCTTATTTGCAGCACGTAAAACACAGACTGGTACTACTTAAAAAAAATTCTGACTATGCTAACTCCCAACCTTGTTAGCAACACGTAGAAAAAGCAGTCCAACACAAATACATGTTAGCCATGTTAGCTTATTCACCATCAAACCTTGTTTGAAACTTGTAAAAAATAGACATTTTGACAAAGCTGCATTTACCTTTTAAAACCACTTTGAAATAAGTAAACATAACCAGAGTCTATCCATGTATAAGGTACTTTGAATCTTAAGGCTGTTTTTTTTTTATTAAGACTTTTAAGTGCACCTTATAGTGTGGAAAATGCGGTTACTTGCTACAACAAGTGAAGCTTAACCTCACCTAAAGATACTTATTCAAGTTTTTTCTTTACAAAAAATATATATATATATTTGTTTGACTTATGGTAGAATTCATTTTTCTTTGTGGTCAAAGCTGAATATATCAAGTCTTTGAATTGTTGTTCTTGAGCCTGCATAAAAGCCCAATCTATAATTTTTTTTCAAAAGCTGGTTTAAAGTTTCACAACTAGCAAAAGTGTTTGAAGTCAGAAGGATAAATGAGTAAAGGGAAATGTCTACGATTGATCATAAAAACCTGCCGCACGGAAGCTAAAGCAAGGTTCCTGCTTCTTTAGCCGTCCTCTAATAAACCTTCGGCTGAGTAGCAATGTTTGCTTTATAAGCCGCTTCAGGCAGAAAGCGTGTAATGTTTCTCTTTCACCTAATTACCTCAGCTGGGCTCGACTTAACAAAAATAGACACGACACACTGCTCATTTATCCAGAGTTATGTCTGTTATTACATGATAATTGTACTGTAGTAAAATGTGGATGACACTTTGGTGATGACATAGGAAAACCATTGTTTTTTGTTATGGTGAATTTCACTGAAGTTAACGTTGGCAGCTCCTCTGTTCATTAGCAATGTTTTCTCTCGCAGGAGCAGGCCTCCCGCCAGCAGACCCTGACCAAAACCAAATGACCTTAGCCTTCCACTGTAGACCACGATGCCAGCAACCGTAGCTGTGCTTAAAAACAGACGCAGAGTTTAGCTGCACATCGAGCTTTGTTGAGTTTTTTCTTTTTTGACCACACTGTTTTCCTTTTGAGTTTGCTGGAGTTTACTACTCTATACTATAGGCAAATGGGGTGAAAAAAAAAAACAACAAGAGGGGAAGACGAGCTTCCAAACCACAGCAAAGTCTCGATTATGCAAATGTGAGGAGGCGTGGGAAAACAGCTACTGTTGCAACAAACAGAATGTCTGTTCTGCAGAAGACAGGAAAATCTTTTCTCAGTAGAATGTTGTCAAATTATTACCAACTAATGCTCAAAAAGCTGGACAAAGAATGGCTTTTGTCTGTGTGGTGATTGCAGACTGTCTTTGTTTTTAAATTCCCAACAACCTCTTATTTCCTTATTGGTTAACTCGTTTAATTACTTGTCAAGCTATAAGAGCTACCAGCTATAAGAGAGATCACGCTTTTGGAGTGTTTTAAAAAAGAATTGTTCCTCCACTACAGCCTTTTAGCATTAGCCTAGTCTATTTTATGGTGGTTTTATCTCTGTTTTAAAATTGTTTTATTGATTTTATCATTGTTTTTAAATTGTTTTACTTGGTTTTATGTCTTTTATCCTTTTTTTATGTTTTACTATTGCACAGTGCTCGGTTTTTGTTTTTCCTTGTGTACAGCACTTTGGGCCTCCTTGACTGGTGGTGGAAGGTGCTTTATAAATCAATAAATGAAATGAAATGAATTCAAGTCTGACATGGCTCAAAAATCTACAGTATCACACCTTTTAATTTGAAAATATCTGTCTTTTCTGATGCACATGGGGGATGTTGCCACAGTGTGTTTGTCATGTTTTGAAGTATCTGTGTTAGTCTTGGTTTGTTGAGATAATCCAAATTATACAAATATTAATGCTGTCCAGCTGCAAAATTCTTTTGCTGAGACTCTTGGCTGTTTAGAGTTCAGTCAGAAAAAAACAAAATCACATTTATTAGTGGGTTATTGTTAAATTTTACTCTGACTACCCTCCTGACATCAATGACGTTGCCAAGCATTGACACCAAAGATCTTCTCTCAACAGACATTCTCTGCTGATCAAAGCGTGTCCTCTTCACTCGTCTGTAAAAAGTCAGTTTTCAGTCCTAAACTCTTTGTTTCAGGATCTCACAATCAATTGACAGATAAATATAGAGCTTTCACAGTTTACTATTCTCATCAGCCTCTGCACCCCTCTGACAATCATTAGTCGTGGCACCAATCACATTGTTACTATTTTGTTCAACTTTCAGCTCCTCAGGTCTTGGCAAGTGTTTAGACTTTAGTTTAAAGCTAAACTTGTCAGTTTTTTTATGTCGTTTTTCAGCCTCTATGTCTATAAAGGGTTTACCTTCTATACTGACCATGTAATCCTTTGTATCCTTGTTTCTCTCACCTTCTTTTCGTTTTCCTCCACAACATCAATGAATCTCCTCTTTGGTGTTCCACTAGGCTGTACTTCGTCAAAAGCAAATATTGCCTCTGTTCTACTCTTCTTTGGCATGATACCAAACTGTTAACTTTCAAATGCTCATTCTGACCTCAGTCTGGCTCTTTCCTAAAACTTTATTGTATGACTCATCAGCTTTACTACTCTGCAGCTTTCACAACTCCACACATTGTATTTAAGCTGGAATATACAGTACTGTCTTGGCTGCTTGTGGTATATGTACCTGTTCTGTGCTTTTTCCTTCCTGTCCCTCATGTCATTCTGCTTATCATCGGCAGAGTGAACACTGCTGTGGCTCTCTGTAATCTGTGTACTATTTATTGGAAGGTGTCCTTGAGAGTCTTGAAAGGCGCCTAATATATCAAATGTATTGTAATTATTATTATCTGAAAAATGGGTACCAGAACATTCCATTCCTCATGCATCTTTTCACTCTTCAAGATCTTGTTAAAAAGTACAGATTTATCTCGCCCTTCATTGTGTCCAACTTAAGTTACACCCACGTTTTGGTGTTTGCCACCTCCGTCTGCACCTTGTCTATCTGTGCTCCTGTCTTCTCAAGTCTTCTTTGTAATTTGTTTCCCTCCTAATAAACTTCTGTCCACCATCACGTCTACTTGTCTGCTGTCCTCATTCCACATGACACTAATTACCTTCCTCCCACTCTTCCTGATCACTTTAACCATAGCTATCCAGTCATCTGGACGAACCTCCTGGTCTCCCAAAGTATTGTTTCAACACCTCCTTTAAAACCACACAACATTTCCTCTATCAGCTTCCCCCCCTCGGTCCTCTGCTCTGCTCTCGTCCTCACCATCGTAGTCCTTTAACATGTCGTCATCTTGTTCTGTTTGGCTACACTCTCTCCAACTTCATCTTTTCAGTCACTGACCTGTCAGATTACAACATATCTATGGAATCAATTTGTGTGCCCCTTGTGGACCACTGCTATTCTCATCCATTTGGCAACGTTTGCAGAGTAGTGTGAAACCTATTCCAGCTCCCATAGGGCAAAGGAGGGACACTCATGAACAGGTTACTGCTCTTTTACATCCAACCACACACTTAGTCACACCTAAAGAGCAATTTATGCCTCGTTTCCACTGAGTAACACGTAGAAACATAAAAACAGTATTTTGAGCTGGACCAATTTGTACCATTTTTGGTCCCCCATTTGATGCTGGTCCACAGAGACATGGAAAGGACCAGTTAGGGCGGAGCTACTGTCATCACACGATGAAATCCATTGACTGGTGGAAAGATGTTGTCGCACTGTTATGACGCACAGCCACGTCTACACCCCACATGCGCCTTGATGGTCCAACTCAATGGAAACGCTTGCTTGAATTGCCTGAACCATTCTAAACCAGCCAGGAGCGGACCAGTCCAGTCTGGACCGTTCAGTGGAAAAAAGCCATTAGAGTCACAAATGAACCTATGAAGACATGTTCTTAATGGTTGGACTGAGCTAGAATGTTGAGAAAATACCCACTTCTACAAAGCACACAGAAAAGGACCTAGCAAGGATTTGAACCAAAGGCCATCTTGCTGGTCGTGGTGTTCACTTCTGTCCAGCATTTCTTTCCAACAATAATTAACTGATCATCTTTTTATTAATTTTAAAATCCCTTTCAGTGATCTTTTAATCATGATTATGCCATTTTTAGCCAAAATCAGAAAACCTGTTTCTTTCTAGGTCAAAGCTTAGTTTACATGGCCTCCTGCTCGCTTACAGCCCCTCAGACCCCCAACCTAACCTGCAACAAACAGTTGTTGGCGCTATCCAGTATAGTTTTCAGACAGATACCAGCTCGGATGAGGAAAACGAGGACGCCCATGGATCCATTTGTCTGTAAGTGGCTGAACTAGAGTGGGGCGGAGCAGGGAGCTTGTGGCTCCGCCCAGCGTTCTTTCTACATCACAAATACAATGTTTTTTTAACTGCATTTTTTTGTCTGCTCCTGATTCATAACGATATGAATAAAGAAATACTCAAATACAATTTGAATTTTCTTTATATATGTCCTCCATCGTGAGATAAATGCCGCATTTTCAAAAAAGTAGTTATTGATTAGCATCTCGACGATTTCTGTTTCTGCTTAAGCTTTCAGCAGGACAAAGTACTGGAGAGCCTTTCTCGTCTGCTCACTGATCAGCCGGAGGAAGTTCTTATCAACGTGGCGGGGGCCCTGACGGAGTTTCTTCAGATCCCCGCAAACAAGGCCGCCATCCGAAAGTGTGATGGCATCAAACCAATGATACAACTGCTCTTAAGGACAAACCAGGTATGCACTAAACCAGTCAATTATCTCCAAACAAACCCCCTCCTGCATCAATAGCGTCATGCGTGCGTTGTCTTTTTAATCAGGCGCTGCTTGTGAATGTCACCAAGGCTGTGGGTGCGTGCGCCACCGATAAGGAAAATAGGAAGTAAGTCTGTGTTTTCAAACGTGAATGTTTACACGCCTTTGCCATGTGAGCTGTCCTAGCACATCCATTCTTCTGATTACAGATGTCATATGTTTTACTGATAATTCCAGGGTCACACACAATATCATTAGCCTGTCACGGGCTGATGCTGGGAGAAATCCATGTTCCTTTCATTTGTAATCACTCAGGTCGAATGCTCTTTCATCTGGAGTCTAATAACAGATTTTAAAAGCTTTGTTTATTATACCTGCTGCGTTAAATATGGCTGCGGTTTAATTTCCTAGTGTTTTACTGCAGGCTTGCGGTCACCATGCCGGTCAGACTGACATACCTAAAGCCCTGCCCTGTCCAAGGCTGCATGGCTGAGAGAACACAGCGAGCCAGAGTGCTCATTTAATCTCCTCCTCAGTGCTGCAAAACATAGTGAGGCTTCCATCTGTGTCTTTAACAAGGCTGTTCGCGTCCACCAGATCCGTCCAAATCAGTGCCCGGCAGAAATAAAACACAACGTCTGTCTGTTGTTACCCGGCCGCTCACATTTGTTTGGACGGGAAAAACCCGGCGGCTCTGTAAAAAATGGAGCGTGTCAAAACAGAGCCGGGGACTGTGGTAAACTTCACACGGTGGGAGCAGTCTGTTACATCAGTTCATCATGTTCTCCGTTTTTCAGCCCGTCCAGGTTGTCTTTCAGCCTTCACACGTCGCTGCAAACACAGAGCTTTTATTTCAACAGCCGCTCTTTGTGTTTTTCTGTGGCGATAGCTTATTTTGAGACATGTGTGTACAGTAGTTTGCCGCGCAATTAACATAACTCACGTTTGATTGCTTCCTGCTTTCGCCCAACACTGCCAGAGCTGTGTTTTTCAGAATGCCTTATGGATGATATACATTGGCCTGACGCTTGTTATGATGATGTGCCGCACAAAAATCGGCAACATTCCTGTCAGAATGTTCACATTTCCAGAAGATACTTTTTTATCTTAGTCAGCCGGAATCTCAAAGCTGCCATTGATCGCTTTCAAGTTTTCCACGAAATCCTGTGTTTACTTTTGTGCTTGTGTGGTTAATGACATCGCACTTCGCTCAATGAGTCTTGTGTATCTGCGGGAGCGAACACACATTGTTTCATGCCTCCAAGGGTTGCGGTCTCCTCCTCTAATCTGTCTCTGTCAGCTGCTACTTCATGCTAATCTGTTTCATACCTGCCCTGTGGGGATAAGGAGCTGTTTTGGCAGATGATATCACTTTTGTTTTCGGTCCTCCCGTGTTTAAGAGGCTCCGCAGACAGACTGGAAATCTGCTGTTATGATCCCTCCAGACTGATTTATGTGCAAACGGAAGACAGATGGCGCAGGAGACGTCCCTCGTCTGTTGCCAGTCACGGAGATACTGTGATTAGGGAGTGTTTAAGTAATTATGACAGCACTCAGTGTCAGCCTTGTTGGTGGAGGCACACATGGGGAACACGTTACATGTTATTTATTCCAGACAACGGGCACTTTGTGGCACAACTCTCTGACTTGTCCGAGTTTGACTTCAGGTTTCAAAACAGTCATGTGTGTGACACGAAATAAAGCTGGAGCTTGAGTAAACTTCAGTCAGACTTAATGAAACATAGAGGGACCTGTCTCTGCTCTGTTTAAGTTGGAAAGAAGTCCCACTTTTGGCAAAGGTTTAAAAAACAAGGCACTAACATGAAATGTAACTCTGTCAGTGTCTATAAATGGCAAAGTGAAGCACTGCATACAGCTGGATGGGAGCTGATCTTCTCTGCAGAATCATAATTAAAATATATTAAAAAGTCTGTTCTGAGTCCTAAAGTCTCAAAAGTTTTACTTGTATTTTGACTTTTTTATAAGGTCTTAAAAAGCCTTAAATTCTGGTTAATGGGTCTTGATGTATTTGTACGATCGATCTGCCTGAGGAAAGAAGTTAATGGATCTACCTACGCCATGTAAAAAATAATAGATCAAAAACTCGATCGGGCAGTGGAAGTAACAGCAGTATCAGTTAGAGATGTAAACAATTGATAAGTATTGAAGATTGATCGAGCAACTGCAGTATCATTTGAAAACCAAAAATATGAACAACGTTATGTTAGTTAAAGGGTCTAAAATCAATCAAGATGTAAATAATCAATTTCTGGTGAACTGCAGTTTCGTTTTCTGTTTGTTTTTCTCTATCGTCTTTGTCTTTATATATACATGAGATGAAGCCAAAAAGACATTAAATCATAAGCTTGCTTCTTTAAAGTCAATAACTGAATACATTCTTCTATCAAATGCTGTGGATCTACTGAGGTTTTTTTATGGTAGATTTTTCGACTATTTTGGCAGTTATTAAGGATTTCTAGGCTTCTTTGGAATTTAGTTTAGCTACAGGTAAGCTGATTTAGCTAATTTAGGCTTTTATTTCGTTTTTTAGGCTATTTTGGAGTTTAGCCAATATTTCAGTTATACATGCTAGCTTTTGCTATGGCTAATTTGGGCTTTTTTCAGTTCAGCTCAGTTGTTTTTTATGCTAATTTAGCATTTTAGCTAACATTTTCGCTAAATTGTAGCTAAATCAGCTAAAATTGTCTCAAAAAGAAATAAATCAATTATGTCGGCATTGGAAAATACCCTTTGGATTGAGGTACGTTTATTTTACTATGTGTAAAACCTGTTTCATCACAGTGGACAACACACATGATAAGAGCAAAAAAAACATATCCTGGATCGATTTTAGGTCAAAATATTGGATTTTTAGATATCGAATTTGAATCATATCGTCAACTACAAATATGAAGCCAATTAATGTTAAAATGATTCTTTACACCCTAATTTCATGGATACACTGTGTAAAAGTAGTGAAATGGTTGTAAATCAGTTAGCTAATGAGCTGATGCTTGTCAGTGTGGGAAAATGGGAAAGTGCAAATTCATGGAGAAATGGCTTTAAACTAGGGATTACTCGTGGTTACTCGCGGTAAGTGGAGATCTTAATGAAGCGAACTGCTTTCATTTAAAGACATTTAAACTTGGCAAATGGAGATCATGAGGATGGAATTGCATGTGTAGAGCAAGAAACAGCAGACCTCTCTGTCTGTTTAATTTTCTTTGTACATACAGTCTTAAATTAGGTTTTAGGTGTTAAAAAAAGGGTTTTAAAGATGTTTATATTTAATATCAGTAGACACCCTGTGTTTAAATCTTGCTGCATGTGGAAGAAAGATCAGATAAACACAGAAAGTCGTGTTTAACTGATTCATTTTTTTGAAAGTACACTTTTTTCTGTTTTGGTGATGCTCTGTATCTGACACCTACTCTTTCTTCTCATTTCAGGATCATTGACGAGCTTGACGGAATCAGTCTGCTGTGGGCCCTTCTACAAAACCCCAATCCAGATGTTCAGTCCAGTGCTGCATGGGCCATCTGTCCGTGCATCGACAACTCAAAGGTGTCATTTGTGAACCCTCAAAATGTATCTATCGTTTCTCCTGCATGTGTCTGACAAGCTCCTCGTAGCTAAGAAGATTGTAAGAATCCTGCGCCTTAGGTCTCTCCCTCCACCTCGCTGCTACTGGGAGGTTAGCGGGGGCAGAGCCGTGTCAGCGGAGGCTTACGTGAACCTCCAGCTAATATGAAGCAGAGAAGCCTCCTTGGCACACTGGGATTGGTGCGATGGGGAGCAGGCAGGGAGATAGACTGAGTAATATCCTGTGGCATGGTGTCTGATTTCCTAGCAGAAAATCTACCCTCAGCGTGCTGCCAGTTTCAGAAGCACACAATCTAAGCATAAAGCACATGGGACCAGACAGCTTCTCTTTCAAACAAATCTAACACCATGACGCCTTCACATTGTTCTGTGTGAAACTGGATGAAGTGTTTGATGAAACTCTCAATATCTAAAGAAAAATGTGTCAACATCTGTGTGCTTGATATCTCAGGTAATACTGTTAAAGTTAGAAGATCAAATATCTGATATAAAGTGTTATTTAACAGAAAAAAATCATTGTTCCACAGCACTGGGTTATGAAACTTTTGTCATGCACCTAGACGGGTGCTGTGGCCGTGTGAAGGGTTCTAGACAGGAGCAACAGCTTCTTTAAAGGAGGTCAGGGGTGTCTTTGAGTTCCACAGAGGCTCATACAGCCAACTTGTACTGAAAATAGAGCGTACAATTGTCATGTGTGTGATATGTGTACATTCCACACAGTAAAACAGACAGGGAACGCTGTCGTACGGTGTCCTTACACCATACTCTAGTACAGGGATAGGAAACTCCAGGCTTCAAAGGCCGCTGTTTCTGCATGACTTCCATATCCAAGCCATAATCATGACTGATTACCTGGTTCAGGTGTGTCCAGCTAATTAGAACATGCCAAAGCAGAGTATGTTGGGAATCATTTCCAGGCACCACACATAGGCCGCGCAACAATTGCCCAAGGGCTGCGCACATATCACTTGATCAGCAATCTTACCTGGCAGAGTTTGGGAGGATTGAAAAAATTGTACAACATGCTTTTGTCTCACGATTATTTACCCTTACGTGTTGTTTAACCCTTGTGCCACCCCAGGCACGTTTACATTAAAAGTGGGGGTCATCTGGACCCCAAAAGATTTTACTTTTTTTTTCAAGGATTTTTTACAAATGTTTACAAAGCATTATCAGAAGTGTTTTTGATGATTATGGATCGGTAAATGACATTCTTTGGCCGCGAGAGTCGGGGGGTCAGATGGAGACCGGGGGGGGGGTGACATCTTTAGCTCTTTGCTTTTCTTGCTACTTTCCATGCTAGATTAACTTTACAAGCTCGTATTTCTAGAATTTTTTTCTTTAAACACAGTTTACACAGAAATCACTTGAAGTTGAGTCATAGCATCTAGACTTCCTCATGAAAGAAGATTTTTAAGTCCAGGTGCCATGACTCAAATTTAAGACGTCACTTGGTAGACAGGGAACCTTCACCAACCATTCATAGACGATCATAGACATATTCCATTTTTTTAAGTCTACATTAGGTGCCATGTTTTTGTTCATAATATGTGTTAGGTTTTTTTCTGTTTGATTTTACTTTGAAATTAAAATTGGTAAGTTGTTTCTCTTTGTCGGGGCTGCAGTCACACGTCCGTCCCTTCTAGCCACAAATATAGTGAATTCCAAGTTGTTGTTTTTTTTGTCTTCAGTTTTTTGGGTCAAGTCTTTATTTTTCAAGCCCCCAAATTGCAGCGACTGACATGCATGGCAGCCATAACGAGGGCGATAGGGGGTGAACAACCGACCCTCCAGTGAGCGCTAACAAAGTTTGACAGTGTTTGTCAGGATGTCAGAGTGTCAATTTTAAAGGGAAATTCGTGAACATGCTTTTTGGGTGAACTTTTTTTTGGGAGGGAAAAACAAGAGCTAAAAACAGTCCTTACTCATCAAATGGAGGAACTTGATATAGCAGCGTTTGGTGTATTTGTTATTAGGATAGGGAATAAAAGCAGGTGGTTTGAGTTAGCAGCTACATATTGAAGGTATAGAGGAGTGACTTTTTCATCATCACAGAAACTTTTGACCATAAAATAAGAAAAATACTTGGTATTTTTGGTATATTGTTTTGTTATCCAGTTGGGGAAACCAACTCTCAAAGTACCACACAGTGAAGTGCTTGATTATCTTTTCTTGACATGGTTCTGCACGATATGAGAAAAACGTACGATATTAGTGATCAGTATTGTGATGACAATATGTCATAAATTTGACTTCAAATGATCCACGTCTACAAATGTGTAAAAATTTAAGGTAATCATCACCGTCTTTTGTGATACACGAATCACACAAGCTGATATCGCGATGAGGATACATTTTCGATTTTTTTGTGCAGACCTAGCGTTACCACCAGAGGAGATTTCGGTGCTGTCCCTCCCAGCTTGACTGTCTCCTTTCATTCCGATAGAACACATAATGTGTTTTCTATTTCCTCCTGGGAAAGAGGAGGGTTCGGAGAGGAAGGTCTTTGCGTGTGCAGCCTCATAATGCCGCCGCTTCCAGAGCTTAAGACTCATCCAGGCCATGAAAGGAATTCTGGTCGGTCTGCTGCAGCTGGTGGCTTCAGAGAGCTTCCTCTGTGGCAGGGACTCCCAGCCAGTCAGTCATCATCAGTATTCCTGAGGAAGAGCTTCCTGAACGTCGGGGGGTCAGCCCGTGGCGCTGGCACCACCCTCTCTCGGCTGCGCTGTGCACGCGGCCGGGCTTCTGGCACGGCATCACAGGGCCCACAGTGCAGATCTCAGCTGGAAGCTCTGAGATGGACACTCGGTCAACTCTTGACTCCTGACGACTTGATGAAATCCTGTTATTGCTGTGTTTGCAGCGTGCACAATAACCTTCTGTGGTCATGCAGCGCCGCCTCATAAATGCTCCTCAGCATGTAGATTGATGTTGAATGGACTCAGTTTGAGCGCGCTTTATGATTTTGGGTCCAGCGATCCATAATTGAATGCTTCTGAGAACATTTCGGGCTGTGTGTTTTCAAAGCGCTGAACATTACAGACTCGGCCGCACTAGTGTATTTCTCGGTGGCTGTGACGATATGGTGAGTTGTGATTTGAAACAGCAGCGCGACGTGCCAAAGCCACGCTGAAGCCGGCGCCTCTGCCAAGCTCCGCCGCTGTGGCTCGCTCAGTTTGGGAGGCATCGCCCCACAAGTGGCTCAGAGGCTGGAGATATCAGCTGGAGCTGGGAATGCAAAGCTTATGTGTGCGGAAGATGAGATTTTAGGTTTGTAGGAGGACTAAAGGTAATTTTGTAACTTCATCTCATCTGCAGGAATTGTTCAAAGATGATTAGAATGTACATCCCTATTTTCCTTACATGTTTTCCATCATCTGATCTGCTTTTCCTAATTGCTGTCCACTTCTCTAAATCAGGGGTCCACAAACTTTTTCTGTGAAAGCCACATAATTGTTCTCTGATGGGGGGCCGGGGTCGGTTTAGGCAGCAGAAAAAGTGCAACAATCACAGTCTAAAAGTAAACATTTATGGTTTTCCAGAAAGCCACACATAGCCAAATTTTAAATAATTCATTTCTGTATTCAACACAGAAAAAAAATAATACTAAAACATTTAAAAAATGAAACCAATAAATAGTCTATCCTCTTCTGTCATAATTCAGACTGCAGAAGGGTGGAATAAAAAGTCACATAAGTGGGTCTCGATCGGCTGGATTGAGAGAAAAAAAGCATCTGAGTGTTTGGGGGCCGGGCATAATGTGGACGAAGGCCGGATCTGGCCCGCGGGCCATCAGTTTTCTTCCAGCTTGAATCAAATGAAATCAATTCAGTTGCAGATTTTTCACGAAATGGAGCCAGAAACCGTCAGGAAGCAGTGATTGGTCCGAATCAGTCAGAGTCGTCGTTTCTATGGCAACCACCCTCGCCAATCAGGAGTAAGCTTGCTGGAAGGCCACACCCCCTACCACCTGCAAGTGGGGTCGGCAGAATCTGTCAATTCAATGTTTTAAAGGTTCTAGGTGGGGGCCACATACTTCTATGTAGACATCTGATTGGCCTGTTTGTAAATTGAAAAATGATATTGAAAATATATGATTATCAAAGACATGTTACCAAAAATAACTATAACCAAGTAACAGCGGTTTATTTCTCAATAGAAATCTATATTTTGGCCTTTTGGAGCACACATGTACTTCCCACTTGAAACGCAAGAGGGGAGGGGTCACTCAGTCCAGTTCTCTTTTACAGTCAGTTGTGAGAACAAGCTAACAAGAGACTCTTTGCTTATAGGATGCCATGACAACGGTGTTATCCTTCCAAGGATTTGGTCTGATACTGAATTTACTCACGTCAACAAACAAGGAGGTGCTGGTCAGCACTTGTGCGGTCATCGCTAAACTAGCCAAGTACAAAAACATCCTCACGACCCTCACCGAGTACGGGATTGTCTCACTGCTGACCAAGCTGACAAACACAGTAAGAACCCCGTCTCTATATTTGTTTTCATCACACAGTCGAAATTTTTTGTAGAAGATCAGCAGCAATCAGAGTGTTCCTCCTGCAGAAGGACGACAGGCTCCGTCACCACCTTTCCGACGCCATCTGCAACTGCTGTCAGCACGCCAACAATGTTGCCTCCTTCGGTGAGGCCGGAGCCGTGGAGCCTCTGGTGAAGTACATGAAGTCGGAAGATGTTTTGGTCCGACAGAGCGCAACCATGGCCCTCTTTCAATTATCCTGGGACCCCAACAACAACCTCACCATGCTGTCTAAAGGAGCCGTCAAAGTGAGTTTGGTCCATCGTTCTGTTTCTTGAAGTGCTTTTGGGACATATTTTGACAAAACTGCTGTCAGAAAATGTGTTTTGGTCTCCTGCCGGTTTCGTTTTAGTGACGTGTGAAAACAACCAATCTCAGAGTTTTTGACTGATGAGGTAGAAACAAAGCTAGTGTTATTCCGCAGCGGAAATATGACTCCACCTTTCAGCCGTCATGGGAATTCAGAAAAGCAAACAGCTCAGTGTGTGCAAAGTGCCATTTCGCCGGTGGAGCCGAGATGCCATCGCAGCACGAGTCAAAGGGCTGTAGCTGCTGGTAACGGTTGCTAAGGGCCGTTCCTGGACATCAGGGCAGAATGCAGCAGCGGCGTGTCGCAGGCCTGGGGAGTGGAGTTAACACTGTTCAGGCAGAAAGCATCTCTGTTTTCTTCTTCTATGTTAAGAAAATGGGGAATTCACATCCAAATTATCCCACAACTTTTGTCTGATGTCTTGTTGCAAAGAGTGGTGCTCCCTTCATGCAGCACACAGCTGGTGTGCTACAGCCAAACTTAATCAGACTTTCACATGAGAAATCTATTTGTAGCCACGAGCGTGTTAAAACGCCTCTCCAAAGAACAACGGCGATTAAAAAAAAAAATCTTATAAGTTGGTTATGGCTTTGCAGCCAGATATTTTTTCCCATGTTCATTAAACGGCTTAGCTCGAGCTGCTGTTGCAGCGTATGCGGTTCAACGCTCACCATAATTGGTCAGCTGGACTGAACACTGGGTGTTCCAAGAGTTATGTCCAATTTGCAAAAGTCGTTAAGCTGAATGCTTTTTGTAGTTTGAAACAAAAAAGCAAAACAAAAAGAGAACTGGGCTAGCCCCTTTTTTTTCTATATTTGACCTTGTGTTGTGTGCAGAGTCAAGACATCCCACCCTTTTTAATCTGTCTCCGTGTTTGCCCTTATTAATGTACCAGTGAGAAATGGAAGCAGTTCACCACAATGTATTTTTGGACTTTTAAAGAGCCTAATAGGCAAAGGCCACGGAACTGCACGAGCTCAGAGCATCTCATTGTTCAGTCAGACAGAAAACCTCAGGTGTTCATACAAAACTTATTCAGTATTTCCAAGGAATTTAAGTCAGGTTAATGGAGATGTAGAACCTGTGAATAATTTAATGCTCCAAGTGAAAAGTCTTTACTTTTTCTTTGAATGTTTCAACATTTCAAAACATATTTGTTTCCTGCTGAGAAACCCTCACAGGATGTTTACTATTTAACATTTAAAATGTCAAATGAGCTAACGGGACCATTGACTGTATATGAGAACTGGACTGTGTCAGTGTGACGTCACCCATAGAAAATGACTTACTTCCAGCTCCAAACAAATTAAGTCAATTCATTTTTTCGAGATACGGACACCAACATGTTGAAACCAGACAACACGACAGTGATTGGTCCAAGTCGGTCTGAGTCAGTCTTTCTATGGCAACCACTCTCACCAATCAGGGGCTAGCTGGAAGGCTACACCCCTACCACTGAAGGTAGGCTCAAGAGAATCTATAAATCAAGTGCTTTGTTGGCTTGACATGAGACCAAAAGCTTCTATTAAGGCATCTGAGTGGTCAGTTTGTAAGATCCATTCTAATCAAAATTGTGACTTTGGTGTTTCTGAGTATTACTTTTTTTAAATCGTTGTAAATTAGTAGCAGATGAAAAATTTGGAGAAAAAAAAGCTAATTTGTGATGTCAAAAAATATGCTGTGAAGCATCTTCATTTTCTAATCATCTCGGGAGGAGGATGATGGGAAGTAGGGGAAGCATATTTTACACCAACAGTCCCGCCCACGACTCAGACGGACATGTCTGATGAAGACCTGCAGCAACGCAGAAAGTGTTCTAGAAATCGGCGCAGGTTTTGCCTAAAAACAACATAATCATAGTTAGAAGAACACTGGGACACTTTAACAATGGATCAATGATCGGAGTTAGTCTTTAAATAATTTGCACTACAGAAAATATGTTGTCTAAATAAACTAGGATTAGCAAAAACATGTTAAGAAAAAGTCTTAAAGGAACTATACCATGTTTTTCTTAAGTCTTTCAGAGTAAACAATATTCATATATACTTTGTGATTATATATTACCTTTGGAGCATTAAAGAACAAATATTATTTATAAAATATGATTTATTTTCGTGAGTTTTTTTCCTACCGAGAAGTAAGACAACTGAAACCTGAGGCTCCGCCTTTCGCTGATTGTGGGTGCCACCTATTTCATGACGTCATCCTAGTGCCGCCTTGGCAGCCTGTCTACGTTTCACCCACGGAAACAAACAGTATCCAAACTTGTGCAAAGATGGATGTGCATGGCATATATCTGCCTTTGGTAGCTAGCAAGACAGCTAGATGAGTTGCAAAGCTAGTGGCTAGCACCGCTAGCTGAGTGGCTAAGTTAGTGGCTGATGAATGCTAGCTGAGCAGCAAAGGCTCATCACTGCTGAGTCAGCGGCAAAGCTAGAGGCTGATTACTGCTGGCTAAGAGGCAAAGCTGGAGGTTGATCACTTCTAGCTGAGTGGCGAAGCTACAGGCTGATCACTGCTAACTGAGCTTTGAAGCTAGAGGCTGAGCACCAGGTGAGTGGTGAAGCTAGGTGCTGGTCACTGCTACTTGAGCGGCGAAGCTAGAAACTGATCACTGCTAGCTTAGCGACGAAGCTAGTGGCTGATCACTGCTAGCTTAGCGACGAAGCTAGTGGCTGATCACTGCTAGCTTAGCGACGAAGCTAGTGGCTGATCACTGCTGAACTTTGAAGCTAGAAGTTGAGCAAGATAGCTGAGCGGTGAAGCTAACAGCTGATCACTGCTAGCTGAGTGGTGATGCTAGCGGCCGATCACTGCTAGTTGAGCAGCAAAACTAGAGGCTAATAACTGCTAGCTTAGCAGCGAAGCTAGTGGCTTATCACTGCTGAGCTTTGAAGCTAGAAATTAAGCAAGCTAGCTGAGCGACGAAGCTATAAGCTGATCACCGCTAGTTGAGCGGCAAAGCTATAGACTGATTACTGCTAGCTTAGCGGCGACGCTTTAGCCTGGAGGGCGGTTCTGGCAGCGCAGACTCTTCCCGAAAGGGGTTGTTCTCAATTTGTGACATCAGCTCGTGAGAAACGGCTTGTTTTTGTGGGTTTTTTTGGGAGGGTCTGATGCTGAGATCGCATATTTTTAGAGGATTACTCCAAAATGCGTGCACAAATCAAAATAATGCTTTAGGGATGCAGTGAGGAATGAACAGTATAATACACTTAAAAGCTCAAAAGTTGATTTTGCATGGTATAGGCCCTTTAATAGAAGTTTAATATAATGGTGTCTTAGAACCAGCAGCTTCTTCCTATTTGGAACGTTAAGAGGAGGGGTCACCCAAGTCCAGATCTTATATACAGTCAATGTCTGTAACACAGTAAGAGCTGTTCAGCTTCTTGTGGAAAACTTGTCCTCGCTGCGTTCCTGCAGGATGTGCTGGATCAGGTCTTTCAGCAGGACAGCTTCAAGTGCCTCCTCTCCGCCGAGCAAACACACCAACGGACAAAACGGCCCGCTCAGTTTGAACTGACACGCTCTCTCAATATCTGACACTTAGAAATCTTCATTTCATGTCCCGCATTAAATCAGCGCGCCTCTCGTCCTGCACTTCACATCCCGTCCAAAATCCTGGGAATTGTTTGCCGAAGCCATAAATCCATGTAGACAGCCACAGCCAGCTATTTGTGCTAAAGAGCCTCCCTCATAAGCAAAGCTTTGTGAAGTAAATTGATGAAAATTACAAAATGCGGACGGTAATTACTGGTGATTTTCAACTGAAGGTATTCCAGTTGGTAGCTTTTGCCAGCTCCTGGCTTGTGTTTTGGGCTTTTATCCATCTGAAGCAGAAAAAGCGCCTGCTCTTTTGTTACCAGGAGCAGCACATCTGAATCTGTTCCCCTGCCTGCCGCATGCTTACTTCAGGAGCACAAGTGTGCAGCCAGGCTGTGGGGGGGCCAAAGCGAGCGCAAACAGGGACTATATTTCTGAAAGAAGCGGCATTGCGGGGTTGACACGCGCAGCTTCCTCTGGGTCTGTTTGAAGCTCCAGGGCGGTGGGTGTGGTCAGCAGATACAGCTCTGCTATGACTACCATGTTTTTCCCATCCTAGGTGTGTGTGTGGGGTGTTTAGAGTGTCTCTTAGGGCCGAACACACTCAAACTACAGGAGGAAACGTTCCCCTTAGTGTCCCTGGTTCAAATGCTCCCTCCTCTTCCTCTTTGGAGACCCAGAAAAAGCAGCTGCAGACTCTGCGGCCCGCTGGAGGCTGCAGGGAATGTTGTTTACCTTGACTTTCCTCGCCGACTTCCTCTCAGCTCAGCACACTGCCGTCTGTTTGTGCTGTTTGCCTTCGCAGATGAGTCTAAAACATGCAGGAACTGCAGGGGATTGAGCCTGAATAAGAACAGGCAAAAAGGTGGTTACAGTCCAACAGAGCACACTTAACGCCGTCACACCTCTAGGAGTGATATCCCGTGTGCACGTGCTGCGGCGTGAACCCCCCTACCCCCAGTCTGCATGCCTCCCCTGACCTCCGCTGTAATCCCCCGCTCCCTCTTTGGAGATCAGGACTCACTGGAGATCTCTGAAGTGCAAAGCCTTCGTTTTTTTTCTTTTAAAGCAAGTGTTCATGTTCGGTCGGGGAAAATCTAACAAGTGGAGTATTATATTCCTGGAGATCCCAGCTGGGAGGGAAAGAAAAAAAAAGGGATCTGCAAAGAGAGACACGCTTATCTTAGCTTAGCCTTTCACTTCGGGGGGGACCTTATTTGGCCACGTTTGAATAACATGCCATGAGGCTGGCAAAAAAAAGAAAAAGGGCCGCCTCTGGCACTTCTCAGGCGTCTCTCTTTTCACAGAAAAGGCTTGTTCAGAGAGCTGCATGTTCTCTGGAGCCTGTGGATGTTGGTTTGCTTTCGGAGTTGCGCTAAAAGCTATTTAAAAATCGCACAAAAATATGTCTCTCATGAAAAGCAGCTGACTTCCTGTACGGGATGTTTCAACTTCAGATTAAAATCCTTCTTGTGTTCTCGCACGTGAGTCGCCCCGCCTCGTTTTTCATCCGCCTCGTCTTCTCTGTTTACCTCAGAGATGGAAATCCTGGGAATGTCTTCTCTCTGCCTCCATGTTTGCTGCCCACACAAGCATAAAGAGTTTGGATGTAACGTAGAGAGATGTCGGGAGGGATGTGAGTCGAGTGATAAGATAGAAGAAACAGATCAGGCTTAGTCACAACTGCCCTTTTGGGTGGAAACAGGGTGTCTGCGGGTGAAAAATGGTCAAACTTGTGCAGAACATGCAGGTAGCCTGCACGAAATTTCAAAATCGTAGACCCCTCGGAGTACCGCGAAAATGTTCATGCACCTTTTTTCTCTATGGGCATTCCTCAAGCGACAGGTTGTAGGGAACCCTTACCCCGGGCTCACGTTGCATCCAGTCCAGCTCTGGTGCGGACCCTGGAGTCTTTACGTAACTTGAAAAGTGTGAGAAGCACTCACACTGCATCCGGTCTGGCCTCTGCGGCGCTCAGTATTTATTTTGTTGGGTAAAATTTTTGCCGGAGCACTTTGTGTGAAGTTTGGGCAACTAATTATCTAAACCGGAAATCATACGAGCAAATTTTAAGTGCATCTAGTACATCTTTCAAAATAAAATAGTTTTTCTGCTGTTTTTGCTGTGTTATAAACATTACACCATTGTGATAACCAACCCTAATATGTTCATTTAAACCTATATAAGACAAAAGTATTAATACAAGTTCTTGCTTACCCATTGTAAGAAGATGAGTCACACAGAAAAAGAGGTTTAATGAATATAATTCAAAATCACAGCGTTTTTTTTTTTTTTTACACAACAGGTATCAGTAAATAGGTGAGATAAGTGTGCGCTCCTTGCATGCAGTGGAGAGTAATTACCCAGTACCTTATCATCAACTAGAATGTGGTGTACGACAGCAGCATCCATCCATACAATTATTTCATGATACACCTTTCACCCATGACAATGGTACGTTCCATTTTCATAACGTCCCTCACTCCGGGCTCACATGG
Source organism: Oryzias melastigma (assembly GCF_002922805.2). Lineage (NCBI taxonomy): Eukaryota > Metazoa > Chordata > Actinopteri > Beloniformes > Adrianichthyidae > Oryzias > Oryzias melastigma. The sequence goes on along the minus strand of NC_050531.1, from coordinate 18,514,542 downwards.
CAAGCGTTACATCTCAGGTGTGACGCGGAGCGGTCTAGCTACAGCAGGTGGCTCATATTGGCTGCTGGATGGCTGCAACCACAGGCTCTGCTGCCGACCTCGCAAAACTCTAAATCCACGTAGGAGGTCAATTGGGATAGTTTACAATGGGATTTCCGCCTACTTAAAGTTACCTAAAGACAAACACTCACTTTAGAGCCGTAATACTAGCCGTGGGAGCCCGTGGTAACTCTCCAACACTACTGATGTAATTCCAGCGGATTCTGAAGTGGAGAAAAGCAGCTTTGCATCGATATGCAACCCTTTACGTTAGTAATATGATGCATGTCAATCTGAAAAGCTGCTTTTCTTTGCATCAGAATCGACTCATTCATGGTAATCACGTGAACAGTCGAAGAGTTACGGAATGTCAAGGAGCACGTGTTATTTAGGCGTTGGCGGTGACATCTCCGCCGCTCCTCTCTACAACCCAAAATCCTGCAGCCCCCACACAGGTCAACCTCTGTACGGGGCTTCAAATGGGAGCTGGATGGAAGGGAAGTACCGTGCATTAACTCCATGCTTGCTTTGCCTCCATTGTCCTCAGTTCTAGCTTGCATATTGTTGCGCCGAAACTAAGGCAGCCGTCCAGACAATCTTCAAACACGGTCTGGGACTTTTGATTCCCTACAGAACAAAATCTTCATGAATTTCCCCCCAAATGTCTGAGTTCTGGGTTTATTAAGCTTTGATGGCTTACAGAGGAGGAGGAGTGTTTAGCTAGGTGATGTAATGTTTCTTTTGCTTCATAATGGATGTAAACAAGATCGTCCAAAATAATTGCACGTGTGGCTTCAAAAAAAACCTCTGCGGTGCACCAGCGCGATCTCACCAAACGGCACACGTTGAACAAATTTAGAACCGTCCTCTTCGCCACAATATTTATGCCTTTTGATTGAGCCCCCCCCCAAACATAATGCAGTACTTTTGCTGCAGATAAAACACACCAAAGAAAGCTCCGCCAAAAAAGAAACACTCTCACTCTGACATGGGATGCAACTCTTTTCAACTTATGAAAATCTTTTTAAACGTCGCGTTTTACGAAGCCAAAATATAAAGTTCCAAACAGAGAGATTTCTGGGAAAGTTCAAAGCCCTTGTTTCTGTAATAAGATTAACAAGATCCATTACACAAGCCACTAATAGTCGGATACAATCTGACCTTTGGAGGGGCGGAAAGGCTGCCGAGGAGTGTGGTTCATGCGCAGGTTTTTAATGTTGAGCCGGCCCTGCACCACTTTCATCTGAGCAAACTTCCAGAGGCATGTGTGCATGCAGCTGTAAGCCCTTTGCTGGAGAAAACACACACATACACACACACGCATGCAAGCAGAAGGAGCGTGCCAGGACGGCTGGAAGCTGAGCTTCACTTAGCCACTGTATATCCTCACAGGCCTGCAGGAGCTGGGGGAGCGAGCACAGCAACACGCGCCCAACCTTCTCTATTTATCTACTGGAGACGGTTTAACTGTAGACATTTATCAAACTGTCTCATGTTCTTTAGCGCCTGATTCCCATGATTGGCTCCACTCTGGAGGAGGTCCAGGAAGCCGCTGCCTGCTGCGTACGCAACATCCGAATGACAGCCATGGAATGCAGGAGGGCAAGCCGAATCTCCAGACCGACCCAGGAGGGGTGTCAATAGTTGGTTTGACATGTTTGTGCTGATTTTCCATGAATTTATGCTTCATGTGTTCCTGAAGAGCCTTCAGCTTTCTGCTTCCATGAACAAGTTTGAATTAAACAAACGTAGCAAAAAGTTGTGTTTCTCGTGTTGGATTTGGGACTCCAAACATTCTTTTTTCAGCCAACCTGAGCCTTGTTGATGCCATCCCTTTGGAGTATTACACTCTGGTACATTTAGTGGTTACACAGAGTCAATTAAACTGTGCTCCAGTCCACATGTGTGAGCCCAGAATGGAACAATCCATCCATCTTCTTGTCCGCTTTGTCCCTTTTGGGGTCACGGGATGCCGGAGCCTATCCCGGCTACTGATGGGCGAAGGCGGGTACACCCTGGACAGGTCGCCAGTCTGTCTCAGGGCCTCAATCACACACACATCCACTCTCACATTCACACCTAGGGGCAATTTAGAGTCACCAATGAACCTATGAAGCATGTTTTTGGATGGTGGGAGGAAGCCGGAGTCCCCGGTGAAAACCCACGCATGCACGGGGAGAACATGCAAACTCCACACAGAAAGGTCCCAGCCGGGATTCGAACCGGGGCCTTCTCGCTGTGAGGCAAGAGCGCTAACCACTGCGCCACCGTGCAGCCCATGGAACAATCCAACGCAGAAATAAAATTAGGTTAAACACTGATGTGAAGACAGGTTAAGCTCAACCTTATAACAGAAGACACAAAGAAAATGATTAAACCTAAATTTATAGTTATATATAGTTTGCAAACAAACAGATCCATGAACATCTTCATTTTCCTCGGTTCAAAACTCTACGGCTGGGTAGCTCAGATAATGCTTGCCATTTGTTTTGGGGTTTTTTTGTTTTTAATTTTTTGCTACGCTAATGTTAGCTTGGGGTTACGAGGGGCTGTAAGCTAGTGGGAGACAGTGTAAACAAAGGAATGATGGGAAATCAGTGTGCAGTTACGTCCACGCTATCAGTCCCACCCAAAACGTAGAAGCTATTTTCTGATGAACTCCTACCACGCTGTAGACAATTTGTCTTGTAAACGGTCTAACAGGCCCTTTGATTTGGGCTAAAAATGGCATAATCTAATTCATAGCAGATCAAAATTTTCTAGAATGGGACTTTAATTTGTTGTTGAAAGCAACTATATATTTTTTCTATTGTAAAATCGTTTCCAGAGATCTTTTAGCCAAAAAGCCTTTGTCGTTTTTTCAAGACATATTTTAAGCACAGCGTCATTCATTAGAAATGCAATTTTGGGTTGTGGGCGGGACTGTTGAAACAGAACAACCCCATCCCCTTCCCCTCTCTGTCGCTGAGAGCTCTGTTTGTGCACTCACATGCGAGTTTATAGCCTCAGGTGGCACAAAAATTAAGACGAACAATATTGGATCAATCCAGTCATGCAGTTTTGAGTCAGAATCCCAATTCACTACAGCACGAGTGCTTAACGTTTGTAATGTCTCTGGAAAGAATCGGCTTTTTCGAGTCTCATTTCTTGACTCTTTACAAAGGATTTATTGTGGGCCTTTATTTTACCATAACTTTACAAAAAATAAGGGTTTGTATATTAAAAAAGCTTTTATATGTAGTGTACGCGAGAAACCTTAGAATTGCCCATTTCTTTGCATTTATCACATTACAAACCATTCTTTTGTTAAATATTTCAATCTAATGTTGGAATGCTAGTTTTTTCGTTTGTTTACGTTTTATTACTTAGGCTTTTCACATATTGTTTTAAAGAATTAAATGATAGGCAGCCCCGCAGCGACCTCGCCAATGTTGTGATATTTGGACTCGTGCTGCTGCCAGACCAACTCGCCGCAGCCGGTGCTCAAATTGCACCGGAGGACCTCAGATGGCATCTGTACCACTGACTTAACATTGAAATTCAACATCCCTGACGCAGAAATTGTGTGACCAAGCAGACAGAAAACACGCAGCAAAAATATAAATAAAAAGTAAATATGCTCTCATCATTTAAGAGTTGACTTTTTTGACTGCCAACCAGGAAGTGATTCTCAGAAATAATGCCCACCAGATAATTATATCCGGCCCTTTAAATCATTTTATTTTAGTGTTATTAATGGCCCGATGTTATCTTGTGCTTATTTCTAACTAGAATAAACTTGACAAAATATATTTTTATGGAGAGTAAAATATTTAAAGGTATTAAAGGTTAAAGTTGATTTATTCTGGAATAATATTCCTGTCTTTTTATTTTTCATAATTATGTTAAGAAGTTACAGTGTTAAAGTTTTACGATTAGCATTCTGCTAGCTTTTTGGACTATTTCGGCATTCACTATGAGTTCTTTTAGGTGTCTTCGGGGTTTAGCTAATATTTCAGCTACATGCTCGCTGTTTTGGGTAATTTAGGCATTTAAAAGTTTTTTTAGGCTATTTTGGCATTTGGCTAATATTTCAGCTCCATGCCAGCTGTTTTGGCTGATCTAGGCTTCTTTCTTAAGTTTTTTGGCTGTTTTGGAGTTAGGCTAATATTAGCACGTTAGGTGTTTGGGCTAATTTAGACTTTTTTCTGCTTTTCAGGCTATTTTGAAGTTTAGCTGTTTTTTTCAGCTACATGTTAGCTGTTTTGGCTAACCTGAGTTTTTTTTTTATTTTTTATTTATTTTTTTAAGGCTAATTTGGCACTTAGCTAATATTTTAGCTGGCTATCAGCTTCAGTGTTTTCAGCTATCGGTTTCAGCATCTCAAGCAGCCAATTCAGCTTACAGCATTTACACTAGCATTATCACAGGTAATGCTATATATCTAGTTCATAATTATGTTAAACAGCTACAGTTTTAAAGTTGCAAAAATGAGTGTGTTCAATAAATGTTTATCCTGTTTGGCCTGCGACCTAAGCTTTGTTTGGGATTTTGGCCTCCTGTGCGATTGAGTTTTTTAGAGCATGACCCATCACTACTACATCAGTAGTTTGAGCTTTTTCTAGCATCCAGTTTTCTAATCCAATGCGATTTGAATTAAGACATACTCAGAAATGCAGTTTTAATTGTAAATTATTGTATATAGTTTGTCTATTGTGAGAAAAATGCTTCAAGAACATGTTAATAATAAAAAGTATTTGGTACGACATGTCACCTGCAGCACGCCCATAGAAATACTTTTATCCTACAGGTTACTGAGCGATCTATGACTATGGTATTTGCTGTGGGTCACCCACGTGTCCCAAACATGTTTGCCCATTTTTCCTCCATTAGACAGCCTGCTTGTAAGGGTGAAATGTTTGAATAAAGAGCACCACAGAGAACAGGTCTCATCACTCATGTCATCTGCTCATAACACGACTGCGTAATCTCCACGGCTCTGAAGGTCTGCCTTCAGTCAGCTCCCACTTTTGTTTTCCTGAAGGAAGTTGCTTCTTCACATTAACACGCGCCCTCCCCGCCCCTCATTCATGCTCCCCCTGTGACCCCTTCAAACAGCTGGTTGTGTTTTAAGACTTCAAAGAGTGATGAAGATTTTCACTCGCATATTTGCAGCGTTTGGCTAATTCTGGTTTTTGCACGTGGATGATATTAATGATGAAAGCCTGCTGCTGAGTGGGAGCCGCGGGATCAGAGGCCCGCAGACGTGTGAGAGGGTGGCGGCGGCGGCGGTGACGGAGGCCAACTGTCTTCTGCTGGCGAGCTGTCGTTTATCCCAAACAGGAACCTGAACAATCCCGGATCATCTGCACAGACGGAGCAGACGAGGGACTAGCGAAGGTGCTCAGCAACCAAACAAACACGAAAAAACAAGTTTTGGAGAAAAAGCTTTATTAGGATCTTTTATAGTTGCTGTTGAATAAATGCCACGCGAACGCTCGGGTACACAGACGATCCCAGCGGGCCAGGCATCTACGAGATTTCACTTTTACAAACAGAAATAATGAGCTCCTTTATGAAAACATATTTTACTATTTATAATAAATATCTCAGCATCTGAAAATGGCTTGTGGAAAAATCCAGCTTTTCGCTCCAGACACAACAAGCCATTGTGTTGCAGACATTTCTTGTCCGCTTGTGCCTACACTGCATGAATTTATGAGTTATTATTACTGCATGGAATTTATACAGAGCATTTGAGTGAGTTCCAAATCAGTGCTGCACACTCAGAGATGTTGCTTCTAAACCAGAGCATGCTGGGACTGTCACTGAAACTACACAAAAACATTGTTTAACCCTTTAACTCTGGAGCTTCAGTGTTTATGTTCTTTGTTTTACTTTAACTTTCCAACCATTAACGTGATTAAGGTCATTCCAGCTGATTTTGAAGGAGAAAAGCGGCTCGTCGAGCCGCTTTTCTCCTTCAAAATCAGCTGGAATGACGTTAATCATGCTAATAGTTAAAAAAAATAAAGTATGTTAAAGATTTTGCACCTTAGGGATTAATGGGTTAACTCCTAAAAGACACACTCCAATAAAAATGGGGTTTTTAACAATCCTATTTTCATTTTTTGTGACAATGGAGCACATTTCTAAAGACAATTAAACGTAATTTTGAATTTTTGAGTATTTCTTTTTTTATATTGTTGTGAATCAGAAGCAGACATAAAGATACAATCAGAAAAAAATACGATAAGCAGGACTATTCTGATGCATCCACTTGTGCTGAGTCATCAACTGAACTAATTTGAGACCATACAGAAAAACTAATCAAACTAAACGTTTGTAAACTCTACTGAAATCATGAAAATCTAATACTTTTTAAATGTTTCAAGATGCGGTTTGCCCAATTTAGTTTGGGTCATTCTAGTATGGTTTTGCATTTTCATAAGGATCATATCACACTTGATTAAACTGATTTAATCCTCCGTACTGAGCTCACTCTTGAGTCACTGTATGGAGAAATGACTCCAAATAAAAGGATTTGGAAGAAACTTTAAGTTGACCATCTGCTGTGGACACAGACAGAAACAAAAACACATTATCTCAAACAGTTTTTAAAGATGACTCCAATTAAACCATAAAAAACTCAATTAAAACTCAATAGAATGAAGACACAAATAGCTAAGAGAAAAACTAAACGACGGCCCAACTTTAATGAATTTATTTGAACTGATGCATCATCAATTCCTGGACTCTTAAAACACTGAATTTTTGCAATTGCTAATAATACCTTAAAATTTATATAAAAATTATTGAATTTTAATATCTACGTTGTATAAATTGTGCTGCTTGAAACTTCTCTAGTTTATATTTCGAGTCTAAAAATTACTTTTTCATCTAAAATATTTTGATTAAACTCTATAAGTATGCTGGGAGAAAACTAGCTGTTCTGCACTAATGCACACCACCATTTTGAAAAATTAAGTAAAGGAAGAGTTCTGTAAAGCATCATGGCACAGGCCACAAAAAAACAAGATAAGAAGCTACAGTTTTGATCATGAAATCGGAAATAGACTGAAAAATTGGTCTTAATTTTTGACGTGCATGAGCTCAAATTAGTCTAAAAAAGTCTTAAACTTAACTTGAGGGAACTTGTAGGATCCTTGACAAAAGGAAAAAGAGGGTTGGATGTTTCTGTTTAATAATTTCTCATTTTTTTTTACTTTTTTTACTAATATGTCAAAATAATGCAGCATTTCAATGAGATCTTTTCATGATTTGGTTTCTTTTGAGTCAAAAGGGTTAAAGTCTCAATCAAACAATGTTTTTATCTGTGGTAAAATCGTTTTCAGTGGTCTTTTAATTATGACATTTTTAGCCAAAATAAAAAAAAAAATTCGAATCCAACGTGATATGAACAAAAGTGCTCCTCTATCATGAGAAACATGCGACAAAGTTGTGTTAAAAAACTTGATTTTCATTAAAGTGGATCTTTAAATACATTTTTAGAAAAGATGTTTTAAACATTTGAAGGTTTTCTCTCTGACATTTCTGTTGAAAAAAGTCCAATATAATTTGTTTTTTAGTCAGTGTTAAGTCAGATTTTCCGATTTTCCTCTTGGAACATTTGTGAAAACTGAGTTTAACCCTTTAACACCAGAACTGTCACCAGCGACATCTTTTATAAAGCCATAGGATCCATCAGGAAACAGTGAGTATTTTCTGTACATCAAGATGTCATTCATACCTGCTCTCAGATGAAATATATTAAAAGTCTAATCATGGTGGACAAAAACGCTCAAACAAACAGAACTAAAAAGGGATTAAAAAAAGAAAAAGGATGAAATTGCTCAACAATGATGGGAAAAGGAGGTTTTTGCTTCATGTTTCTGCTGCTAAAGGTGGTTCAGCCAGTGAATGCACCTCAGCATTTTTCCATTTACCTTATCTTCAGACTTGATTGTACTTCCGTCATGTTTTGGTCTGTAAAACCTGAGAATTCAAAGCATTTACCTTCAGCAAATGGAGCATGAGCAGGACATTAAAGGAGAAAACGCCTGGTTTTAGCCTTCCACCTCCCCTCTGAACCTGAAGTTGAACCCTGTGGGGAGCAGGGCCGGGGCTCAGGAGGATGGATTTCAGGAGCTTTTCCCCGTGGACTCGTCGGTCACAAAGCCGCAGTGGAGTGAACAGTCGTGCCACAAACCCCTGTGAGAAATCAAACTGCCACCCTTTTTTTTTTTTTTTTCTGGCTCGATATCCAACACGAGGACATCACTCAAGGGAAATTAGAGGTTGTGCCTCCACGCCTCAGCGGGGACAGCAATTACGTCCCACTCTGGCCTCGCTGGTGACCGTTCAAGCTCCCACACTTCTCATCCCTTCAAGCTAAAATAGTGTGGGGATATCCCTGTTTTTGGGGAGCCTCTGTCTGCTGGGCTGCGTCACACCTTCAAAATAATATCACTCATCTATTTATGAAATGCATCTGTTCACATTTTGGGTTTACAGAGTAATAAAAGTCAAATCGCTCCTTTTATGGTATGTTTGTGCTGATGTCAGCTCCACCAATGCTTTTGTTTCTCCCTTTAAAAGATCCCCCAATATTTCATAAAAGAAGCCATAAAAAAGCACCAGTCCTTTCCAAATATCAGAAGTGGCTTTTCCATTCCCTGCCATGTCTGAACATTTGCTAATATCTGCAGAGCAGCAGCGTGGTTTGCTTGTGTTGCTGCCATCATAAACATGCGTGCACACAACGGCCTCTCACAGCTCCGGCGCACACAGGGCAGCCCTCACTGGGAGCTGAACACGGCTTCTGTTCTCAGCCGCAAATTCCCCTGTACGTCGTCAGAGCCCCTTCAGCTTCGAGCCAGAGGACCCCGACTCTCCTTCTCTCATCCTGCTCAGAGGAACCAGCGCAGTTTAATATCGTCAAAGGCCCCGCGTGATACCGCTAATGAATGCTGACAGCAGAAATCCTCTCTGTGCCCCTGAAAGCACACAGTGCAAACCTCTGAAGAGCTTAAAAAAAAGAGACTGGAACGTCAGGAAACAGAAGACGTCTGAGGAATCTGAGGAGGTCTCAGAACGCATCTTTATCAGCTCAAATCAATAGTTCACACCAAGTTTTCAAGGCTTTTATTATCATTATGATTAATCAAAACCAGTTATAACTGCTTGATTTGTTTATGACCCCTCCCCCGAATCGGAAGTCCATCCATCTTCTTAACCGCTGCTTCCCTTTCAGGGTCGCGGGGGTGCCGGAGCCTAACCCGGCTACTGAAGGGCGAAGGCGGGGTACACCCTGGACAGGCAAGAGCGCTAACCACTGCGCCACCGTGCAGCCCTAATCGGAAGTCTTTTTTTCAAAATAATTTTCCTGAAATAAAAGTATTCCAAGTTATAAATTGATCAACCAGATGCCTCAAAATAAGAATGTGGTCTCTCGTCGAATGTTGGAAGCATTTGACTGACAGACTATACCGAGGCAGCTGTTAGGTGGTAGGGGCGTGGCCTTCCAACAAGCGCACTGGTGAATGGTGAGAGTGATTGCCAAATCCCACGGCTAGAACCAAACTGGTTCAAAACATACTTGGAAAACAGGGAATATTTTGTGAAGGAAATTACCTGTGGAGTGCCCCAAGGCTCCATCCTGGGACCACTTCTATTTAACATCTACATGCTCCCACTGGCCCAGGTTATAAAGAACAACAACATTAGTTACCATAGCTATGCAGATGACACACAGATATATATTAGACTGACACCAGGAGACCGAGGCCCTGTACAGGCTCTTGGTAAATGCATTGAGGACATTAATGACTGGATGTGTCACAACTTACTTCAATTAAACAAAAACAAAACTGAGGTTATTGTCTTTGGGGCTAAAGAAAAAAGGTTAGACGTCACTACAGAGCTTCAATCTATTCAACTAAAAACTACCAACCAGGCCAGAAACTTGGGTGTAGTGATAGACACAGACTTAAATTTTGATAAACACATTAAGGCAGTCACTAAATCAGCCTATTATCATCTAAAAAATATCTCAAGGATTAAAGATCTGATGTCTAAGCAGGACCTGGAGAAACTAGTGCATGCTTTCATCTTTAGTCGACTTGATTACTGTAACAGTGTTTTTACAGGACTACCAAAAAAATCCATCAGGAAACTGCAGCTTATTCAGAACTCTGCTGCTCGGGTTCTCACAAGGACCAAGAAAGTAGACCACATCAGTCCAGTTCTGAGGTCTTTACACTGGTTACCTGTCTGTCAGAGGATAGACTTTAAAGTTCTGTTACTGGTTTATAAAGCTTTGAATGGTTTAGCACCAAAATACATGACTGACCTCCTGACCCAGTATGTACCAGCCAGACCTCTCCGGTCATCAGGATCCGGTCTTTTATCAGTTCCTAGAGTCAGAACTAAACATGGAGAAGCTGCTTTCAGCTTCTATGCTCCACAGATCTGGAATAGACTTCCAGAAAACCTTAGATCTGCTGAAACACTCAGTGTATTTAAATCCAGGTTAAAGACTCACCTGTTCTCAGCTTCATTTGATTAATATGTATTCAAACGTTTACGTCTTCACTGTTTATCTATGCTTGTTTTAAATTAAGTTGTTCTTAATTTCTTTGAATCTTATTTTAATTATAACACCTTTAATATTTCTCTTGATTGTTTTTAAAAATGTTTTATGTATAGCAATTTGAATTGAAATGAGCTACACAAATGAACTCGCCTTGCTTACTGACGTTGTCTAATTGTCCTAAAATAGAAAAAAGACTGAAGTGACTTTATTTTTTTCTAACACTTTTGAACTCTCACCCTGTCCAGTACATAATTTAATCATCTTGGAGTTCTCTTGAAGAAATCAAACATCCAGAATTTAAACCTTGATTTTACCCCTTAAGAACCATGTATGTTCACGGTTTTGTTCGGGATCATCAGATCTCTAATTTTGTTCTAACCCTTTAGTGCATTAGGTAGTGTGTTTGCCATTTTATCCAAATCTAGATTTTCAACATCAAGTGCCTGAAAATTTCCCAGAATTCTCAGCAAAAAACTAGTGTGAATCGATCCTCACTAGATTAGTGCATACAGATCACAATGCATTAGGTTTGAATTATTTGTCTTTTGAAAAAAAAATACTTTTTATAAACGATCCACATTTTCATAATGAGAGCAGAGTGAATTAATAAATATTCTTCATAAAAATGTTATAATTATTAGGTTTGACCAATCGATGACGTTGAATTTGGTACACTAAAAAAGTGCATCAAGATCCAGGGCACTAGATAACCCTGCATTATATAGTCTTTTAGAGGATAGGAAGTAGTGAGAGAATTTGGACTTAGAACAAATTCTGACTAAAATGTTTGGGACCTAAAAAGGAAATATTTGCATTGTTAGAAAAGTAAATATTTTATAGTCATTTACCATGTACAGTATTTCGTACCTTCTTTCATTTACATTTAATAAGCCACAACATCCACATGCTTCATAAGCTTCATTTTTTATTAAAAACCATTGCAAAATACACAGTATTTAGTTTTTGTAGTCGTACAGTGGTGTGTAATTACAATCAATAAATACACTTTTTTGCATTTTAGCCCTTCTGACGGGGATTTGCTGCTGTGTTTCAGGTCATACTGGACCAACCGGTGTCATTTTGAGTTTATTCGACCAAAGAACACTGATTCTGAAATGTTTGTTTCATTTAGATACACTGTTTTTTTGTTAAATCCAAGCTGTTCTTCCAAAGAAATCTGCTCCTGGAAACTTGTAAGCTGTCTTAAAAGTTTTCCACTCTTGTTGGAGCGCTCACTCTGAACCTCAGAGGCTGAAAGTCTTATTTTGACGGTCCTATTTGTGAATCCTCTTTTCTGTTACCAATCCCATTCTGTTCAGGATGTTTGGAGTTTTTCCTCTCCTCTATGTTTTTTATTTTTTTTTGTCTCCAAGTGTCACTCCAGTTTCTCTGTGGAATGTAAATCTGGGTTTCAGCTTGATCTTTTCCAAATCCCCACATTTGTTCAACATTTCTGAGTGGATTTGTGCTGCTGAAAGGTCATCTTGTCCAGCTGAGGCAAGATTCCTCAGAGAATGACAACGCTCCACCACAAACCACTAAATCTGTTTTTTTAATAGATTGCAGGAAGAACCAGAACTCTCTACCTTATCAGACTGGTGGGAAAAACAAACAGGAAGAAGTCAAACTGTCAAACTGATGCATCTCCTCATACCCAAAAAAAAATAACTCTCCTTTATCACCAGTTCTTCAGGTTTTCTCAGAATAATCTGGAATAAATTTACTATATTTTCCATATTAAGGCACACCTATTTTTGAACTTATGTCATACATAAGCCAAATTAAGTGAGACAAAAGAGTCTGAAATAAATCCAATCAGTCAGTCAGACATTCGCAGTGCTTCTAGAATGTTTCTAACATGCTACATGTTAGCCACGTTAGCACATTAACAACACCTGTAACTCCTAACCTGGTTTGTAACATGTAAAATCAGACTGTTATGACCAAATCCAAATTCCTCCCATACCTCCACTTTTAGCCCTCCAAACGGAGAGTAAAGGAAAAATAGTGACATCACTCCCACTCGATGACATCATCAATAGTTAGCATGGAGCTTCTAGCGCTCAGAAAATACATAACATCACTTTTATAACTTTAAAATGTCATAACTTACATTTAAATGTAAACTTCTGTGCTTCAGAGCACACCCACGAGAAGAAAAGAGCTTCTCCTCCGCGGTGCAGCCTGATGCGGTTCACCCCCATAGCGGAGGGCTCTGCATCCCTCCGCGGTGAGGGTTAGCCCTTAAAAAAATATTTTGGACAACCCTACCCCTTTCAAATGTCCCTACAGTTGGAAGGGAAATAAGAAGCCGTAGGGGAAGAATTCACTAAAACATTTATTATTGTCACTACACTGACTCCCAAGCTTGTTAATAACAAATTACGAAAGAAAAAAAAAACACTGTCCGACATCAGCTATACATTAACTATGTTAGCAAATTCACAATCACACAATATCCAACCATGTTCTTCTAAGGAAATACTTTCTTCTGCACCATTTAAATGTCCTTAGAAATTTCATGTCAACTTCTGGAAAAAAAATCTATTACATTTCTTGGAGAATTACATCATAAAGAAGGACATTACTTTTAAAGACCCAGAACCATAAAGATGTTTTTGGTGTTTTTAACAGGTTCTTGTGTCATTTTTCTGATATTGGACGTATACAAAGAAGATTACCATATTTTCTGGACTATAGGGCACACTTTTATGTAAGCTGTGTCCACTCTATTAAAAAAAAAAAAAAGGAAGATATACAAGCCGCAGATATCTATGTTGAAAAATTAGATATTTACTGCAAGAACAGAATGATTTTGTTCTGTAAACGTTAATTTATGTACCTTCCGCCTCCAACATCTCACCATAGATGTATTGACGCTAAGCTTGGATGCAGCAGAACGGTTTCCTTCCTTTATGGTCGATGGCCTTTCTGCTTAAAACTTGCATCATACAAAGTTCTTTGTGTGGTTTCCATGATGAAGGGGCAAGGATTTAAAAAAATTCTATTTAGTAATTTGTAGTGCGAGTTCTATCTGCCAAAGAAAAAGTAGTGCAGGCTATCCTTTGCATTGATACCTCGTCAATCTTATTTTTGATTCTAATTTCAGTTAAAACACCCGTACCGGTGGAAGAAAAATCCACAGCGACTCATAACCCAGAAAATATGGTAAACTAAAAAATTTAGTCAAATTGATGTTTGCAAAAATGGTATTTGGGATGGTCAACAAGCTCCTGGATCTCCTCCATTCTGATGCACTCACATGTCGACAAATAGATCGTCTTTGTTTTCCTCGTCTGAGCAGGAATCTGGATCAAAACTGTACGTCTGGAAAACTACAATATACGTTTTTGGGAGAGTGTAAACAGATGGATGAAGGGAAGTGGGGGCGGGGTTGCTCTGTGCCAACAATCGTGCTCACAACTCAAGAGCCAAATTCCTAATAAATTCCTGCTGCTCTGCAGAAACTATGTCCTAGAAAACACCAGTTTATTTTTTATTTTGGCTAAAAATGTCATAATTCAAAAGAGCACTGGAAACAATTTGAAAATCTATGAAAAGATGACTGGATTGTGTCTTTACATGACATTAAAAAGTGATCTTTAGTGTTAAAGAACCTTAAATGATGCTAATAGAAGCACTTCAGGTTCAACAGCTTTTGAATGAAACTCTTTTCTTCATCCTGACTCTGCAGCCCTCTCTGATGTGACGATGCTCCTCCTGTTTGCAGCATTTTCTGCTTCCCTTTCCACCAAACTGGAAGTGAAAGTGGCCCTGCAGGCCATTGAATCTGATTGCAGACGAGGAACAATTGCTCCTAAAGTTGTTTAGAGAAGTTCCTCTCAAAGCAGACAGTAATGAGCTGGCTCGCTTCGAGCTGCGCAGCTGCAAACTGTCCAGCTTTCTCTCACTTCATCCAACCTGAAAGCTCCAATTGGCCCCCCACCAAAAATGATTTTACCCCGCAGTTTTCACCAGGAACTTTCCCTTACCGCTCCGGACCTGAGGGGAAGACGAGCAACTGAAGGAAATCACGTCAACAAATCATCAGGCAGCGACTGATGTTCTCCTACAAGACATCTTCGCAAAGGAGAAATCTGCTGCTTTGAATTTCCTCACAGAATTAAGAGTAATTTATGTTTAAACAAAAGAGTCAATTAAAAAAAAAATCTGCCTTTTTTATGATCTTCTCCAGTGTGCTTCTACTGCTTTAAATCTCTCTGAAATAAATGTCCTTTCCTTCTGCGCAGAGCATAAATAACTGCTGTCGGTCAGGCTGCCCAAGAACTCCCAAATACTTCAGGGGTTTGAAACTGTCTCTGCTGCAGAGAGAAGACCCGCAGAGGCAACGCTACAGGAGAGCAACGACAGAATTAGAGAACTGCAACCTTTCCCTCACAGTTACTTCCATTCTAAAGTTTTGCATGTTAGCGCATAAAATATGGTTCTTAAAATGACAATAAAGAACTTAAAAACTCAACATTTTCTGAAAAAAAATGTCAGAATTAACCTTTATACATACTTGGACAGCAAATTCTGTTTGTATTTCAGTTGGAGCAAGGTGTTGCAGATCAACTCATGTTCAAACGTTTGACAGAACATAGACATAATGAGACAAGAACCACTTGATATGATTTTATTTAAAATGATAATTGATATTTTTCAGCAGATTTGTTCAGTAAAGCCAAAAAAACTGTCATTATTCCTTATTAGTAATAGACAAATCAAAGGTCCTTGGCAAGTGTTAAAGTTAATAACGATAACCTGACAAGTGGTTTCATTTTTACTCTTCTTTTTCTACCTTTTTCTACCCAAAAACCCACATCACCCATACAGTTGTATGTGACTAAAACCTTAAGTAGAGTTTCACGTCTAAATTCAAAAATCTGCTTTTGTTTTAAGTGTATTTCACCGGAGGTGTACAATTTTAAAATCCCTCATTCACCCTGGAACATTGACATAAATAAAGATGGACAAAACAAGCTGATTACCTCAAAATCAAGTCAATTCTGTTACCATTTTTTGGTGGTACAGATATCGCACGATTTCGCCCTCTTGAGACCAAACGACGTTAGTAAACAGTGATTGGTCCAAAAATCTGTCTAACACTTAAAACATTTGAGGTGAGGCCCAAGGCACCAAATGCTCCTATTGAGGCGTCTGATTGATTAGTTTATAACTTTAATAACTAGCGATAAAGAACACATATCATGAAAAGAATAGTTTTAGCAAGAACATGTTAAAAAGAGACACCAGAGCAAGAATAGTTATTCTGATAAACAGAATGACTAAGTAATAGCTGTTTTTCAATAGAAGTCTATGGGATTTTGGTTTTCTGGGACCAGCGGGTACTTCCTGTTTGGAACGCAATGGGGGTGATCAGTCCAGTTCTATGTACTGTCTATGCCCTGGGACCCTAAACGCCACATCCTGTGAACATTCGCATAGATAAATATAGACTACTGTCATCTTCTTCACCTTTAGGGTTGAGTGAAGTGGTTGTCATAGAAACCTTAACCTAGAAGATGTTTAGTGGGTTTACCATGAGAAACATCTTCTGCTCAAAAATTCAGTTGAAACACGTTTTTTTTTTCTAAAATCAACCCCACTAGAGGAGAGCTCAGTACTTTTACTTTTTAATAGACATTTATTTTATAGTTCCATAACATTGATCTCATCATTTTTGTTATTATGATCACACTGTGGCAACTTTTTAGTTCTTTACAAAGCAGTGCTTCAACAGTGGCTGCACAAATAACCAAGTCAAACATGTCTCTTTGTTATTCCAACATGAGTGAGCACCTCTGGCAAACACTGGTGCAAAAATATGCAGGATTTATTGCTGTAGTTTAGACCAACCAAGCGAGAAAATCTCAGTTGAAGGCATGTTGGCTGACAGATGCATTCATCGCAGCCACGTTTGCTAGATGCTGCAGTAGTGAGGATCTCACTCTTTTTTTTAGTTGGTAAGTGTTCAGGTCTCAATTTTAAGCTCAGCTACTTAAAAAAAAAGTGTACATTTGTTTACATGTTTAGTTTGT
>NC_050531.1:18473427-18497562 GCF_002922805.2 Oryzias melastigma | reverse complement strand
CACTCTTTTTTTTAGTTGGTAAGTGTTCAGGTCTCAATTTTAAGCTCAGCTACTTAAAAAAAAAGTGTACATTTGTTTACACGTTTAGTTTGTTTAAGACAGCTTCATGGCTTTCCTGCCCTAAAGTAGGCTGTCATTTGGCTTATTCTTTTTTTTATTTTATTTTTTTTTAGGTCAGCCCACTTCCTGTCCTCCCCCTTACTCTCATTTGTTTCTCCTTGCATTGGGACGTCTGGGACCTGTCCCAATGAGGGGGGCTACTGTCGTGTGTTTTTTATTGATTTCCAAATAATTTTCCTGTTTATTCAGTGTCTTAGTGTCTTTTTGAGGTCTTCCCTGCTGCATATTGTGTAGCTGAGATACTTGTAACATCATTTTGACTTTTTGTTTGTTTTTGACAGATCAAGTCATATCATGTCCAGTTTAATGTCATAGTTTCCAATTTGACAATGTCATGAATCAGTCTATTTTTTCCTCGGACCACCAGAGGTAGCCAACCCCTTGAATTCTGAAACTCTCCTGAGCCTCATCTTAACGCCATTTCCCATAACCCTCTACCTGCTGTTCCCAGACCTCACCAGCTGTCCCTCATTCAACAATCACCTCAAACATTTATAAGGAGGCTTCAGGCCGTGCTCAGGTGCGAAGTATTGTTTTGGTGTACACCTGCAATTCTGAGCGTTATCTCCTACAGTCCTGTTCCTGTTTAAGCCTGCCTCGAACCCAGCCTGTCTTTGACCACTGTTCTGCCTCAGGCTGTGACAAACTCCTCGCCGTGCCTGACCCTCGCCTGGATCCTGACTACTCTGGTTTTCCTCTGATGCCCTCATGCTGGTGCTTGACCCCTGCCTGCCTGACCCTGATTTAGTTTTGTGGACTTTTAGCTGTGCATCACGCCTGTTGCCCTGTCTGTGCCGAATAAACCTGCTGCACTTGGATCGAGCTGTCTGCCTGTTCTTGACAGACAAACTTAGTTTTGGGAAAGTTGCATAGGTTAACCCCCCAACTCTACATTCTAAGCAGGCTCAGAAATGCAAGTTCAAGCAACTGCTTTCAATAAAAACTCTATAAACCCACATACTGTATATGTGTGTTTCAAACGTCCACATTCAAAACTCTGACATGCTCTTTGTACAAAGTGCACAGATGATTGTGTGCACATCAAAAGTTATACCTGTTGTACTTTAACCAATCAGAGACTTGACTTTGTTAATGACTAGGGGTGGGAGTACTAGCGTGAAGAAATCAATACTGTCATTGTGCTTTTCTTCAACAGCAAAGAACGTAAATTTACTTTCGAAGTCCATGCAAGGGCAACTTTGATATTTAACCACTTATATATATATATATATATATATATATATATATATACACTTAATAAAATTACGTTAATGGTTAAAGAGTTACGATAGTTGAAAAAGCTTTATTGTAAAAGAGTTAAAAAAGTAAAAAGTCTTCAGATTTTTTTTTCTTAACTGTGTTTACATTATTCTTTCATGGCAGAAGTAATTTATCTGTTTAAAAGAAGTCAAATAACAACAAAATAACAAATTGGGTTTCTATTTTTCATTCATTTGAGGCTGTAATTGTGGAGACCCGTTTCCCTGACGTTCTAAGAGCACTTCCAGCTGACACACACACAGCTGGGAGTTGCTACAATTCACAGATTATTGCTCTGAATGTTTAAAGCGACTCTGAAAACAGTAATTGGGTCATTCAAATAACCTGCAGAGTTTCTCTCCTGTCACACTTTCCACTGAAGCTGGCAAACTATCGAACAAATATGTCTGTGGCTTTACAAGTAGTCTGGGTGCCTCGGTGTGTAATTCCAGCGTGGTTTACATGCAGCAATTTGGTCAAAGAGCCGAGTGAAAACATCATCCCAAAGAAAGACAGACTGCGGATGTAATTTCAATGATAAGTGGGAGTGGAGCGGCGTCTACCTTCAGCCAAAAACGGTTTCAGAGAGGGGCCACCTTCTTCATACTGCCTGAATGGCGAGGCGAGACAGGGTGTTCCCCGCCAGACCTGCAAAGTGTCTGCGCTTCGGTTTTACATCCGCTGTCTCGAAGCAGAATTCAGGAGTCTTTCAGGAAAGATCTTCCTTCTGGGCTTTGGTGTGTTAATGATGGTGTGAGAAAGCAGATGGTGTTTCCTTCAGAGGGATTGGTTGGGAGTTTAGGGAGAAAACAAATGTTATGAGGGCTAATGAAATAAAACTTTACTATGAACACCCCTCTGGCCAACCGGTCCAAACCCACACACAAATGAACTGCAGTCCAAGCAAAGCGACAAAAACGAGAGGTTTTTGTGTGGAAACATGCATTAATTAAGCACTAACAATGCTCTCTTTTTCACGTACATGCTTCATTATGTTGATGTTTTTGTTGTCTCTGAGTCACTATCCTGTTCCTCACCTTCTTGTCTTGTTCCACTTAAATTCAAAGTGTCACAGCTAGAAGAACTAAAACCTGTTTCAGAGAATTTGTTACTTAGCAAGTGGAGTCAATACAACTCTAGTGAAAACATAAGGTGTCTTCCATCAGTTCAGGAAACATTTTAACCCTGTAAACTCTTCAAGAATCAAGGATCAAGAATTCATTTTTTAAGAGTTGAGGTGCTTTTTAAACCATTTGATGAAATCCACCCCCCCAAAAAAGTTACAATATCTTTTTTTTTTTTTTGGTGCTGTAGACAGTATTAATTATAAAACGTCAAGTTTTTTGCTAAGTTTTGATCACAACAATGTTTCTTTAAGATGTTGACATGAGTGTTGAGGGGAAAAAAAGCACCTTATTCACCCACAAATTTGATCCACACATTTTAACGAGGTGTAACTTTTATATAAATAATGTATTATCAATAAAACAAGCATTCATTTTAAAAAGAAACAGAAATAGATGAGTTCCGTTCAACTTTAAACTCAGTTGTCGAGCTTATTTTTAACAGTTTTCCAAAAACTTAAGTTTGGTGACTTAACACTTTTTTACACAGAAAAACGTTGACAATAGCTTTGATTTAGACATCCACCCTGACAACACCTAGTTTTCTAGTCCTGTAAAATTAATTTAATTATTTTTAACAGTCTGAATCCCACGCTGCAGTTCTGTCATTAAATCCACTTTGACATCATTTTTTGACCGACAATACCAAAAGAGGAAGACAACTCTACCGTTTGTCACTCATTATGGGAAACAATCGATGGGTGAAGAGTTAAAGTGATAACCCATGAATGTGTCCTGGTGTTCCAAGACTCCAAGCTCATTTCTATTGAAGCTTCAGCGGATGACAAATGAACGACAAAGACAGCACGAGTCATTTAACACCTCCGTCCTCAGACAAAGCAGAGCGGCGCGTCCGGATCACCCGCAGAGCCCAGAAACGGGGTGATTAATGTTGGGCTTCTACCTGTCCAATCCAATCGCAGATGGTCAGGCGGTAGTCTGAGGCGGAGGAGCAGTGAGCCAGAGTCTGGCCACTGCAGAGTGTGAGCTGGAGGCACGGTCGTAACAAGAGGCTCAGCCACAAGTTCAGACGAGGTAAACAGAGTTCACCTCAGGCGAGAGGTTAAGCTTTCATATTGTGTAAAAACCTGAGCAAATAAACCAGTCCTGACCCTAATTAAGGTGATTACATGACTGGACCATTCATAGCATGTTTGCACAAGCTGTTAGTTAAAGTTAACTTCCCCCCGTTAAATGAAAATAAACACAAATAAACAATAATTACACAGAGCCTGAGCCTTCATATGGCTCTCACTGCTTAGTCACGTACCTCGAATAGCTACCCTGGATAAACCCCAGAGAAGCTCAATGACTCATGAACCCAAAGCATGGCAGCTTTTTAATGGAAGTCAATGAGAGGGTGCATCAGCACTTATCAGGAGGGGCATGACTGTGCAGAGCAGGAATCCTTTTCATTTCTGCTCAAACTACAGTAACTTGAAGATTCATATCTGGACATCCAACCAGGAAGATGGTTCAGGTGGAATTCAACGAAGACGGAACAAGTCTTTATGAGCAACTCCAGCAGGTTTACTGCACTGTAAAGTGGCAGACGGTGGGTTTAACTCCGTCTCCATACATGAAGCTATAAAACAAATCTCCACTAAGTTTGATTTTGCAGTTTTCCACCTGAAAAAAATGGACATACATCACTTTTTTCCCCCTTTCTACACGTATGACGATTTTCTTTACAAGTCGTAATCCTAGAGAAATTCATTAAACTAGTAAAGGTCTCCCCGCACATAAAAAACAAGTGTTTAACCTTGTTGAATTGCCCATTATATGGCTTTCAATAATTACTTTCTAGACGCAATTTAAGCAAAATCAGCCGTCAAGGCCTCGGCTGTGGAGTTCTGCAGAGAAAAGTGAGGTCAGGCGGTTTGAATGATTTGTGTTTTACAGCTACTTTAGATGTGCTCTGAGAAAAGACAGAAAAAAAGGTAAAAAAGCCAGAGCTTCACAACTAAAAGTCTGCATGTGTGACACATTATTTTACTCTGTGAAACCCGCTACGTAAAGAAAATTCTATTTTGGGGAATGAATAACTTAACGAGTTAAAGAAAACGACAACATATTTAACAAAAACATTTTTATGCAATATCTATCTATCTATCTATCTATCTATCTATCTATATATATATATATATATATAGTATTAATTATAATATGTTGGGTGATTTGGTTAGTTTTTGCTCATGACAATCTTAATTTGAGAAAAACACATGGGTGTTAGTGAAAAGAAAACCTTATTTACTAAATTTCCTCCCCACATTTTTAATATGTGCAACTGTACTATAAAGAATTGATTATTATATGAAACGATAAACAGTCTTTCAATAAAAGTAGTTATTTGAAAAAATAACTAACAATAGATGAGTTATTGTCACCATAAAGTTGTAAAAATTTGCTAAACTTTTTTCCGCCAAGATATTTCATGGAGGCAGCCATTTTGAAATGAGCAGGAAGAGCCATTCTAGTGGAATGATGATGAACTACAGGGCAGAAAACAGAACAAATAATATATACTGTGCCTTCGGAAAGAAATGCACTTATCAAATATGATATGAATGGCTATGAAGGGTTAAAGTGATGCAAGACCTAAAAAAAAAAAAAAACACACATAAAAAATTATTTTAGGTGGGAAGCCCAGGAAAACGTTGTTCATCTTTCAGTTTTAACCAGTAAGTTGAGAGAAAAAAGCGTATTTGCGGAACTTAATAAAACCTAATAGATTTTTTTATTTACTTAAACACAACAGTCAATGCAGTTCTACTTTATTGGATAGAGACTCCGCAGACATGTTATCTTTCCTGGTTGTTTTCTGCTCATCTTAACCTTCTTGTTGGAGCTCATCTCTGCTGCATACCTTACCTCCTCTAAGCATTGTGGGGATCAGCAGTAACAGTAACACTAACCACAATTGTGTGACTTCTCGCCAATGGTATTCAAATGTTCTTGCAGTGTACAAAGCTCCTCACTGCCTCTCCTCAAGATCTGTTGTTGGAACTGTTTACATTTGCTGACCAACTGCACCTCAAATGACTCATGGTTGATGAGACAGATGGGGTGGAAACGAAACGTGAAAGCTACAAAAGATAGCTATTGTCTAGCAAGCAAAAAAGATATCAATTGACTTACTTTATTATAAATCTATTCATATTACTACTATCCAACTAGACTGACTTGGCCAAGACAAGTTTTTAATCAAATCGACCTATACCATTATAAGTAGTTCCATTAGGAAAGCCTCTTATCTCAAAGATTTTTTTTGTTTATTATTAAATATGGTCTAAAGTGGTTGTACATTATTTTATTGTGTTTTACATGCTTCCAACTCAAGTACCAATTTTAAAATTGTGTGTGTTTTTTTCTGCTACAGAATTTTACACAAATATTTTACTTTCAAATGATACAGTTCCTCAAATGACCACTGGAGGCTGGTTTAGAAAGAAGACATGTTCTATTACCTATCATGTTCAATGTTTAACTAAAGTTTAATCAGACATTTTTTTAATTTTATCATAGTTGATTTGTTTACATCAGTAACCTTTTAACGCCAGAGTTTTAGCTCCAGTCATGACATCCCTTCAAATACCATAACTTTTTATGCAATTAGCAACATTTCAACAAATTCTGAGAAAAGCAGTCTTGCGCTGATGAGCAACACTTTACATTGAAAGTTGCAAAACGGTGCAAAGCTAAAAGGCAATGTACAATTTCGCCACAAGGGGAGGCAAAGGAAAAGAAGTACCGACATAACAAGAGATGAAGAAATAAAGAGCATTTCTTTGCAAGTGCATGCCACATCTGGGTAAGACGCAGGTAGATTCTCTGGCAGCTTCACCACTGTTAAGTTGCTATAAAAATGATCAAGTGTGACCCCACAATTACCAAAATGTTACTGTCAAAAAGATAATAATAGGGCTAATAATAATAATAATAATAATAATAATAATAATAATAATAATAATAAGTGGTTAGGCTACTTGGTTGAGACAAAGCTACAGATAGCAAGTTGACCATATTTTGCTATTTTGTTACTGGTTTGGCCCACTTGAGTTAAGACGGGTTGAATGTGGCCCCTGAACCAAAATGAGTTTGACAAATTCCTTTGTAAATGGTTCAAATTACAATAGGTGAAAGAGTGTGTGTTATTTAGGTGTCGCTGTTGACGTCTCTGATGTTAAAGAGTGTTTTTGATTGACCCACTCCCCAACCTACAGAATTTTGTAAAGCTGGGCTGTTTGCATGACGGCTTGTTCAGTAGAATATAGTGAAGAATATTAGTTAACGGTGTACTTGTAAATGGTTTTACCAAACTGAAACAAACATTAAAATGTAATGGTCACCTTTCTGCACTTCAACTCAGGGAGTGGCCATCTTGAATCAGCTTTCACTGATCCGCACATTTGGTCTGGCAGTGATTTTTATGCCCCTCATCATGACACAACTCTGTATTTTTAGCCAGCCTGGGGAGGCAAAGGGAGACCCAAACTTGGATCCCGTTGTGACTTCATAGTTAGGCAGTAGCCTGAAGAGCCACAATGGATTCAGCTCATCGTAGCTACTGGGAAGCAAACGTATGTGCCAGTCCTGCACGCAGCCAACTGAACCGTCCAGCCGCTAAGCTAGGATGCTAACATTTAAAAAAATCTCAAACTGCTTTAAACATAGTTGCTGCTAGAACTTTTCTTTTTTATAAGTTAACAAGATGAAACATTTCACTGTAAACCAGTCATAATTCATAAAACTTTGCAAGCAAGAAATACAAAAATCGTGTAATTTGGAGGATTCAGCTGAACAGCATTGATGGGATACAAATACTTGGACTTTATTTATTATTATTTCTTTTTTTAAAACACTTGAACTGTGTCAAAGCAGTGAGAGTACAACACATAACTCCCAGTGGTGACTTTGCAGATTGCAAGTTGGAGCTAAGACTAGAGGTGACAGCGTCACCTGCTGGTGGGAGGACATAATGGCATCTCAGATTGTTTTTCACTTAAAGCAATCCAAGGGTTTGACCCTCAGTTTTTACTAAAACACAAGTATTACTAAAAAAAGAACAACTAAATGGTAGTACATTAAATACAGACAACCAGATTGGTTTTGCTTTAAGGATCAATAAGAACTTCTCCACCACAGCCATTAGAGAAAGTCCTGAAATGATTCCTCAGCATCTGAACCGGTTTCTTTCATAGCTCTGCATCGGTCAGCCCTCCTCTCCGCCCCAGAACCGGCGCAAACCATCAGCTGTATGTTCGCAGGCTCCAGCCGCGTGCGAGGAAACATGAGCGCAGGGAGATATTCATGGTCCCGGGCTGCCTCTTAAAGAGGAGGAGGAGACGGCGGTGCGTGCGGTCAGAGCTCAGGAACTCAGGAGGGGAACATGTGAGCGGGGCATGGGCGGCTGGAAACGGGATTACAGCTCAACAGAGACGCAGGAGGGACGCGGAGCAGGTAACCCAGACAGACCAACGCCGCGCGCGCTGTTTAGGGGGTGAGAGCAGAAACGGAAGCCCGCTGGTGTCTTTAATGGACACGTTATTGTCATTTTTAATAATATAAAAACTTAGCCCAATGTAAGCAATAATCAGTTTATTTCTGTGGAGAAATGTCTCACTTGGCTGCTGCGCATCCACGCGCGTAACGAGGAACCTGCAGACACTGAAGCAGTCACGTTTGTTTGTTTTGCTTCAACTCTTCCTAAAAGTAGGAAGGTGAATATTTCCACACTTCAACTTGTTTTCATCCATTCATTTGTACATTTAAATACGTTGAGTTAATGCGTTTAAATTGAATTAAATCCAACTTTTACGCACGAATTAGCCTTATAATCCAAATGACATTTATTTTCCCAGATTGCTGTTGTAGGAAATCTGCGCAGTAAACAAGCGGATTTTGGATTTCTTTTGTCCATTCTGTACAAACATTGTTGTTGTGATTTAGATTACTTGCAAAGCATGAGTGGAGTGACGGATCAAAGCTGCACGGTTGCGCATGACTCTCATTTAGCTCGCTCTGCTGCGTCCACATTAACTAATATGCCAGCACGTTTGCTATTATTTTATAAGCAACAATTGTTCATCTGTTCGTTTTTATTGACACCTGCTCTTGTTTTCCTAGGAGAGACTCGGTGACCCAGTGACAGAACCGAGGACAGCATTTTCTCCCCGCGGATTTGAGTCTTTACGCACCGCAGAAACGTGTCCAGACTGTCAGAGAAAATGAACACCATCGTGTTTAACAAGCTCAGCACTCAGGTGCTGTTTGAGGACAAAGCCAATGAAGTGGAAATGAGCAGCAGAAACTACTTGGAAGTCATTGACGGGCAGCATCCAGACCTGCTGTCCGGAAACCAGAGCAGAGACAGCCAGGGGATCCGGCACCGGCGGAGCGGGTATGTGTGCGCGTCCTACCGCTGTGGATAAACGCTGCTGGTCTGCTTGTGTGGATGTGGATGAGTTGGAGCTTAATGAATGAGAGGGAAAGCCTGTTTAACAGTTCTTTGTAGTTGTTTTTTTTTTTAACCCGTATTTTTTTGCATTTTGATTAAAAAAGATACAAACTAAACTTTTAGTTAATCCAAAACATTATGATCTTTATTATTGTACATAATAGTTTTCCAAAGGATTAAAAGTTGTCTTCTCATTTAAGCTCCTGCACCTGTGCGTAATTACGCACTCGTGCCCAAAGCTACTGACAGATTTCTGACTTTAGAAAACGCAGCACTTGTGTTTTATATCTCTTTATGAAACTCTACTAGTAAGTCAAATAGTTATCACGTTCTTTAGTGGGTCACAAAGCTAACATTTGCCTCTTTCTAATCCGGTCCTCCTGCGCGCGCTGATGTTCACAGCTGATCCGAACTGCTCCTTTAGAAGTTTCCATCTGTCTTCGATAAATAAATCCACCCCTTGAGCTTTCTGTGTGGTCTGGTCCATCACACAAGGACCAGTATTTAAAGAAGTGTGTGTTTTGTATCAGTTTCTGTAAAAAGTCCAGGAGAAAATCGTCTTGTTTTGCTTATATTTGGATGTTTTGAACCTCACGTGAAGAACGGCTTCACAGAGGGACCCTCAGTGAACATGAAACAGTCTTATCTGACTTTCAAACCTCAGTGGAAGCTTCCTGAGAAATGAGGGATCTCAAAGCAGGAGTGTGTACCTGTGTGTGAGTTAAAATCAGAAGTTCAGAGCCCTGCTGTGAATCGTCCTTTTGGATGTCCATGAAAGATCTAGATTACAGGGAAAATATTTGTAGAACATGAACCTCAGGCAGACTTTGAGGTTAGACTGAAATATGTTACATCTGCACTCGGTTGAGCCTTTTTTTGGTGAGATAAAGGAGAGGAAAAAACGGCTCCATACTGACATCTACAGGTCCAAAAAACCTGGAGGTGCAGGTGAGCAGCCAGCAGATTCCTTCAGTCAGAGAGGTTTAAACGCTCCACCAGGACACTTTTTGGTTTTGTGTCATGTTTGACTTGTAGAAGAGTTGCTTATTTGGGCTTCTAAATTGGAACAAATATTGTGGAATTTCCAGATCTTGCTGAGATTTATTGATTTATTGATAAAGTTAAAAAAAATGATCTTTTTGTTGCTGAAAAGTGACTTCTCTCTACTGGGAAAAGTTAATCTGGCAGCGGGGAGCTTCTGAGCTGAATGCTTTTGTTTGGTTTGTGGCAAAGCATTGCCAATTAGTAGGACATGCTGTGAAGAATAAACTCTCCTCTCTTCCATCATTCAAACTTTTCTTTAACCCGTCCGTTTGTGGAGCTGCAACGAGAAAAATCTAAAATCTAAATCCAGTGATGCATGTTGCACCTGCTTCCCCGCAGAGGCCGTCCCAGCGGCGGGAAAGTGCGGCACAAGCGCCAGGCCCTGCAGGACATGGCGCGGCCGCTCAAGCAGTGGCTCTACAAGCACAGAGATAACCCCTACCCCACCAAGACGGAGAAAATCCTGCTGGCGCTGGGCTCACAGATGACGCTGGTGCAGGTGAGTCCGTGCCGCCTTACGGGTGACAGAGTGTAAAATTTGGTTGAATCTGATTCTATTGGAAGCGATTTAAGATCTTTCCTGATGATTTTATCCTATTTATATAACAGATAAATAAAAAAAAAAAATAAAAAGCCAATTTTTATACTCTTTATGTGTTGATAGAAAAGATAAAACTCCTTTTTGATTCATCTTTTGCACAGAAAAGACTATTTTTACAGATTGTCATCAGTTTAAGACAGTATTTATTTTAGTAATTTTCGTATAAATGAATGACTCTCGCCTTAACTAAAGTTCAAAACTTGCAGAAAGGAAGGAGGATCGCCGGCTGCGTGTGTGTTTGGCGCACGGCACGTGCAGCCCCGTGTGTGTGTACAGTATCATCTGGCTGACAAGGTCACTGATACGGCCTCAGAGAGTCTGCGGCGGCTTTTCTCGGGCTGCCGGCCACGCAGCTTAATCTGCTTCTCATTTCGGGGGGCCCGGCGGAGCTGTTTGTTTTGGTGAGGGCGCGGCGGAGCGCCGAGGAATGCTTTGTGTTGGATGCTGCGCCGCCGCCGCCACACACGCGCACGGGACAGACACCCCAGTGCCAGCGGCGGTGTCAAAGGTCAAGGGGGAGGTGTTAGAAATTAAAGGAGGGCGAGGACGGGCAGGGAGATTATCGGGGAGCAGGGAGGGGGTCTGAAGCTTCTTGATTTGCTCCTGAGGATTCCCCAAAGACGTTTTTATTTTGAATTTTGTTTAAAAATAAAAAAAAAAAAAAACGTTTTTTTTTTCCTGACTTTCATCCTCAAAGAAACTGGTTTGAACTGCGGCTTCATCCTTTTCTTTTCCACTGGGGTCCGGTCCAGACAGACGGCTGTCGGGTCTGCTGGTGATGCCCAACATTTCCCATGGAAAGCCCCACCTGGAGTGAGGTGTTCAAACCAAGCGATGTTTCAGCAAAACATCATATTTTTCCATGTAAATGTTGGAGTGGCTGCCATCTCTCCGTCGTCGGCACACAGCGACCACAGAAGAAGCTTTTTATTTTCTTGTTTTTTGTCATCTTTCGTCTCACCTCGCCTCTCCTGCCCTCCACATCTGCCCAGTTCCATCCTGGCCCCCAAACAAAAGGATGTCTCAGTTAACTGGAAATTCCAAAGAGGGGATCTGAAAAAAAACGACGGCCTCTTCATAAGCCGCTTGAAATCTATTGAGCATGAAAAGTTTTTCTTGTATAACATCTGAGAGTCGAGCGGCGGCTCGAGTGTCTTTTATTGAAGTTGGAAAAAAGTGTCTTATTGGAGAAAGGCTGCGTGAAGCGGAGCGAACACACACGCATGTCAGCGCAGTGAGAGCGCTACTTAATGAAACGTCGCCCTTTCGTAATGCGTGGCGTCAACGCCAGACGACGCCTGCTGGGGAGTCTGGGAAGTCGGAGCAGCTCTTTGCAACCTGACCCGGAGCACCAACCCTCCCTCTGCCTCCTTCTGCAGGTTTCCAACTGGTTCGCCAATGCCAGGAGGCGACTGAAGAACACGGTGAGGCAGCCGGACCTGAGCTGGGCGCTCCGCATCAAACTCTACAACAAATACGTCCAGGGGAACGCCGAGAGGCTGAGCGTCAGCAGCGACGACAGCTGCTCAGAAGGTAAAGACACAGACGAGCTCAGTGGCCTTGTGGTGGAGTGTCTATCCTGAGAACCTTTAAGGCTAAAAAAGCCATTTTCTCCAGGTTCTTATGGACTGAAACTCAGAGAAGACTCAAAAGTTTCACCATAAATAAAAAAAATACACTTTATTTATGTGCTTGTGGCCATTAAGCCATTCATTTATAAAATATAGCTTTTAAATGTTCCCTACAAATGTAACTTCTTTCACTTTTGACAATAAGACATTCAAATACTTTCAAAATAAAACACATCATGTGTTTAATCAGATCCTTTAGCTGCAGCAGATTTACTTTAATAAAGAATATAAGAAACATGACGTTTTATTTTATTGACTTTTGTGTTTCTTCTTCCTTTTTCTTTTTACTAGTGAATAAATGCACAACATTAGCGTAGATTCTAAATTATTTTGAAATCTATACATGTAAATGCAAAAAGATAATGATGATAAACCACTCTGACAGTAGATCAAACCTTTTACCGTCATTATGATCAGTTAGGTCCATCAGACAAGTCAAAAATCTAAATATAAATGCATTAATTAGTTAATTTTTAAGTTTTCTTTAAAGCCAAAAAGCCACAATATAGGAATAAAAGAGCCGCATGTGGTTCTGGGGCCTCGGATTGAAGAACAAATCATCAAATGGTTCAAGAGTGCAGCTCTGTCTGCAGCTCGCCCCTCCCCCAGGGGATTGGTCAATTCAAAAAACAAAGACCCACTCCGATAAGAATTGTATTTTTATTGTTTTTGTGGCGTTTTTCTCATGATGAAGGACATTTCTAAAGAAAATGACAGAGATTGCAAACAAAGAAAGAGAAAGGTGCACAGTTAATACAACATACAACACCACAGAGGAGATAAAAACACAAGTGTGAACATTTACATTAAAAAACAAATGCTTTAAAAAAAAAAAAACTCTGCAATGAATGCACCTGAAGGGTCATTTCAAACTACATTTCTGGTTTGTTTTTGCATTGAAGGTGTTTTGAATCCTGTGTGTCTTCCATATTTTCATACCTTTGATGCACCATTTTATTATATTCAGTCCTTTGCACTACCCTTCAGTGTTTTTGTTGGGGAACAAAACTCTTGTATCATTCGTTAATTTATTTTTTGAGTAAACACTAAGAAACAACTATTTTTTTTACGTTTTTATTCTCAAAATGGAAACGAAAAAACAGGTGACTGCTTCTTTTCCTATATCTGCAGATGCACTTAAATCAAAAATCACACAACAGCCAAGAGGCAGATACAAACCCAAATTTATTTTTTAAGCATTTGCTTTAAAAAAAAAAATGAAAAAAAAAGTATTTTTTATGAATGATTCACACATCTAATAAATGTGTTTAAACCTTAAAAAATGAGACAGTTATTCAGAAACAGCTGAATTTTTAAAATCCAATTTGTTAAATTTACTAAGAAAGTTACAATCTAAAAACGTTTAAAAATAGGGACTTAAATGGCTTTAAAATGGTTTTATACAGTTGAGAAAATGCGTCAAATTTATTAAAATAATTGAATTCATAAATACTTACATCTTTGTGTCTAACATTTGATAAGATAAATCTAATAATTAGGAAATGTTTCAAGATGAAAGTTACATTTAAATCATGTTTTTGGTCTTTTTAACATGTTCTCGTGGCATTATTCTTATGATGGAAGACATTTATAAGGAAACTTGAGGCTCTAATATAACTATCTGGTAATGCTGGGCTGGAGTTGTGAGGGGCTGTAAGACGGTTGATGGGAATTGGGGCGGGCTTACTTCACCCCAACAGCTCCTCCCACAACTCAGAGGTGATTTTCTAATGAACTCCTGCTGCTCTGCAGAAACTATGTCCTAGATTTAGGCTAAAAACAGTATAATTACATTTAAAAGACCACTGGGAACGCTTTTATAAAATATCAAAAGATGATCGGAGTTGGACTTTAAACTCCAGAGAAACATGGAGATGAACACACAGGACTTGCCAGACTGTGTGACGCCATCTTGTATGTAGGACAGAGGTCACACTGATCCGTTTAGACTGTCAGAATACAGTTTAGAGGAAGATAACCCCTTCACATTTGAGATATTTTCAATGTCATTGTTGTCACATTTCTGAGACACAAACATGAGAAGATGACATGTGATGAAGTAGAGTTTGGTAAAAACCTTCACAACTCCCCCTGACCCTCCGAACGGAGACGTCTGTGGTCGAGTTCTGCAGGAACGAGAGCGCAGCTCTGAGCTGTGGAGCAGAATCAAGGGAGCATTCCAAAAACATGGATCCATGCAGGAAAGGTTGATTTGTGAGATTTTTATCCCCCAAAGGGACGAGGCCTTAAAACACACATGTTTATGTAAATAGGCACCATCCTAGCCAAGAATCATTTCCATCTTTCGTCTCTTGGCAGGTCAAAGCCAGCCGCAAATGATATTCACCGACAAAATATTTCTGTTTGTGTTCTGTACCTCTGACAACTGCTTTATGTAACAATACATATAAAGAAAACGATTCCACATTCACTTCCATTCTTAGGAATTCATCGTTAAGTTCTCAAAACTCTCCAGACTCCTGAATCAGAAGGTTTTCAGCATCCAAGAAATAAGAAAACAATCACAACAATCCATTTATTCTGATCAGAACAGAAATGTGCAAGACGTTGTTTCATGTAGTGATATGGGGGTGAGGTTTTTATTCAATTTTTTTCTCTCTGTTTTGTCATGTTATGTGTGTCATTATAAAATACAGAAAAGGAGTCTGATGAAAAACAGTTTTTAAATGGAGTTAGGCCAGATTTGTAAAAAAAATAATATTTACTATTTAATAAATCAAATTGAGTCTAATCAAATAGCATTGAATCGTATCGTATCAAATCAAATTGTACTGATTTGTATCGTATCAAATCATATAAAATTGTATTGTATCGTAATGCATCAAAGCAAATCAAATCAAATTGTATCATATCAAATCAAATCAAATCAAACGGTATCGTGTTGTGTCGTATCCTGAAAAAATCAAATCAAAGTATCGTAACTTAACAAATCGAAACAAATCAAATCAAATTGTATCATATCATATCGCATCAAATTAAATTGTATTGTGTTGTGTCATATCCTATAAAATCAAATCAAATCAAATTAAAGTGCATTGTATTGAATCGTACCCTATCAAATATTAAATCAAATTGTATCGTTTCATATTGCATCAAATCAAACAGAATTGCATCGTGTTGTATCATATCCCATTAAATCTAATTGAATTAAGCCAAATTGTATCTAATCAAATCGATTCAAATCAAATCAAAAAGCATAAAAGTGTTTCAAATTTAATCGAATCAAATTGTATCATATTAAATCGAATCAAATTCAGTCAAAACTTAGAGAAAATAATCAAATCAAATCAAAAAGTAAAGCTTTGTATCAAATCAGATCAAACTAATCAAATCAAATCAAATGTTATCCTTTCCAGATATGAATCAGTAAATTTTCACAGGTCAGTTTATTGTCATTTTCATCGCATTCCTCACCTGGAAGAAAGAAAATCACCTGAGTGATGACGACTCTTTCATCCACTTTCTCACAGGCAGGATGCTATACTACTAAAACAGTTTGTGTTTTCTGTGGGAAGAACCAGACCCAACCTGCGTTTAAACATCATATATCTGTCTCTTCTGTCCCTTTCTGGGGATTTACAGACATTTTCCAGCTGAGATAGGAGCGATCCCAAAGCCCCTCCCACACACGGGCCGCTCCGCCCCCTACTCCCCAACTGCTTAACTCGCAAAAATAGATTTTTTTTTTTCCTCACAAAAAAACATAAAAAATATATATAAATATAGAAAATATAAAAACAAAGTGAAAACGGTTAGGAACCAGTTCATCCATCAATCCTGATGTGAAATACTATCAGGTTGCTTTGGGATCCGTCTGAGTTCTGAGCGACCCTGCAGACCCCTGCAGCCTCCAACTCCCAGCTTGCACCTGCAAATGACCACCTCCGCGTCAGCCTCGTAACAGATTTAATCTTCCAGCATCCAGCATTCACGCTCCAGAGGAAATACTGCAGTTGTCATGCAGGCAGAGGGAGAAGTGCAGGAGGACGGAGCGCCGTGGCATTAGTAATCTCTAATTAAGCGTGTGAGGAGGAGAAGCTGAGCATGTGGCTCGCGGAGGAATGCGTGCACAGTGTTTGCATTGTGTCTGCCGCAGGCCGCCGTACCGCCGGTGGCTCCGTATATCTTCCTAACTCCTCTTACTGTCACATTATGGTCATGAAGCTGTCCGCAGCCTGCTCCCACTTCTGACCCATGCAGAGAAAGGCCTTCCATTATGATCTTAAGCCTATGCTTTTGTTCCACACACTATTTATGGCCCCGGCTCTGCTCCCACTGACCCTGCGTACATTTCTCTTACACTTCTATAACAGTCCAGCTTGTTTTGTAAGCTCCTTCCAAGGCAGAAGCGTAAATATGCTGCCGTCTTGGCGTGAAGAGCGTTGTCTAAAAATATAGCAGACATATATTTGGAGTGACAGTGTCGCGGGATTAAAATGAAAGGTCAGATGTGTGTTGCATGAGTCCCGCCTCAGACAGGAAGCTGAGCCATGTGTTTCTGATATATGGGAGCTATAATTTTAATTTGGCCCCGGCTGAATCAAGTGTCAGACTTGCCCAAATTACAGAATTACAGTCTTGGCGGGGATCGTATTGAGAGTGAGTTCTCCCTGATTGCCCCGCTGCCAGAGGAGATCTGGTTATTGGGTCGTGTTTTATCTTCCTCTCGTTTCTCTCATCAGGTAGGAACTCATGCTTTAACTTCTTCAGCTGCGTGGAAATGATTTTATTTCTGCAGGGGGATGGAAGAGAACGGGAGGAAATCGGCTGCCATCCGTTCTGCTGCGGTAATGCTGCGTACGCCAGGAGTGGGGCGGCAGTGCCAGTTTGAAAACCTGCCTCCTCTGGTTTTAGATTGAAGATTTGCTCAGAATAAGTAACCTCTGTGCTGGTGATGGAAGATTACATTTAAATACATTTAAATTTATGTTTTCCATCTTCAGAAAAGTGCCACAAGAACATGTTAAAAACACCATTTTCATCTGAATGAGGTTTTAAAGGACACAAGCATAACTTTTTTCTGCTTTTCTGCTGAATTAATGGAGTCATAATATGTCTCACTGGTATCAAGGTTAACACTTTCACTCTAACATCAGGTGGAAAAATCAGAAGGATTGTTTGGCCTAGTTTTTCAGAATAAAACATATTTTTTTTAACACAAGTGAAGGTTGTGTGGAAGGGAAATTAATTGCAAAACACGGCGTTGACAGTATTATGGTCTGGACTTAAGGCAAGTGGGCCCCATATGGTTTACAAGTGGACAAAAAATGTGGGCCCCAATTGGATTTGTCCGCAGTTTCCGTTGTATTTGCTCACATTTGCTTAAGTGAGCTAGCTCGCTATGCTAGCCAGTCGCTTGGTGGACAATATAGCGAGCTCGGCTGCCCAAGAGTTGGCAAAGTAAACGAACGCCACCGTAATGTGGGCAAACACAGGTGGGGCCACCACGGGAACTGCTAACATTGGGGCGCACATTTTCTGCTCAATCAGGATTAAACATTTATTGAACACTAAAACGTAATTTTATAAACTTTAAAGTTGTAACTTTTTAACATAATTATGAACTAGATATATAGCATTACCTGCAATAATGCTGTGTGAGTGCCGGAAGCTGAATTTGGCTGCTGAAGATACATGTGCTGATAGCTGAATATGCTGAAATCGATAGCTAAAAACGCCTAAACCGATGGCTAAAATCACTGATGCTGAATGCCAGCTGAAATATTAGCTAAATGCCAAATTAGCCTAAAAAACTGAAAAGAACAACTTAGGTTAGCTAAAGCAGTTAGCATGTCGCTGAAATATAAGCTAGACTACAAAATAGCCTAAAAAACTGAAAAAAGGCTAAATTATCCAAAACTGCTAGCAGTTAAATATTAGCCTAGCTCCAAAAAAGCCTAAGAAACTTTTTAAAAAGCTTAAATTAGCCAAAACATTTAGCATGTAGCTGAAATATTCGCTAAACTCCAAATTAGCCAAATAGTTCTTAGCAAAAGCAAAAGCAGTCCAAAAAGCTAGCAGAATACCAATTTTTTAAACTTTAAAATCATAACTTTTTGACATAATTAACAATGTTTTACTCTCCATAAAAATATCAGAAGTTAGAAAATAACATTGGGCGATTAATAACAATGAAATAAATTGATCTGGAGGGCCGGATAGAATTACCCGGATCTGGCCCCCGGGCCTTGACTTTGACACATGTGAATTAGACAACTTAAAAAATGCAGTAAATTAAAGAACATAAACATCGGATCTCTGGTGTTAAAGGGTTACAGTCAGACAACATTTTCACAGACCGGTCTGTACAAAGCTAAAGTGGGCTTCTACATTTTTTTTTGGCTTCCAAGTTCCCTTGAAGGGTGAAGTTGATCTTCATCCTCTGTAAAATATTTGTAGCTGCTTTAAACTTTGTTTCTATTCTATAATTTTTGTAGGAACCATTAAAATGTGATAAAAAAATTCCCCTTAATCCATAACAATCAAAGTAAAAGCGAAAAAAATCAGTCTTTTAAGGTGCGACTGAGTTATCCAGAAAGAGAACTAAAACTGTTTTTTTAAATAATAATACTAAATATGAATCTACTCTTTGAACAATTTTATTAGCAGCATCATCGTAACTTTAAACAGACAGTTGATGTACATCATGCATTATTATTATGGTCTGTGCAACAAAAGTTGTAATAAA
Organism: Oryzias melastigma; assembly: GCF_002922805.2. NCBI lineage: Eukaryota > Metazoa > Chordata > Actinopteri > Beloniformes > Adrianichthyidae > Oryzias > Oryzias melastigma. The sequence continues at coordinate 18,478,616 of NC_050531.1, read as the reverse complement.
TCCAAATTTGGAGTAAAGATTCCTGTTCTTAGATGAAGCTCTCTTTTATTTTGAAGTCTTCTTCTGTTGTGACGCTTTTCTGCAAAAAGAAGCTTATATGTATTTTTTGTTAACTTTGCCAGCTTGGGAGTTTCAATTTAGTGGTCGGTGCAGCTGCTTAAAAAAAGTAGTGGAGGGATTTGGGGGGATGTGTTGGAGAATCCAGTAGTTTTTCAAAATAAAACTTCCTTCAGGATTAGTTTATAAATAAAGCAATAAAAAATGTGGGATGTGATTTTTTTTTCTGCTTAGGAGTTGGACACCAGTGAGCTTCACAGAGCTCATGTGCAGTAAAAACTAGAAACTCTCCTAAAAGTGTCTCTTAAATGTGACCTCTTGTGATCTCAATCCTAAAAGAAAGTAGGTCATTTAGGAGGACAACAACTCCAAACACACGCGCTGTTCTAGTGCCAGCGTGGGTGATGAATAACAAAGTTAGTGTTTTGGGATCTTCAAGGCCTGACCTTCACCTAGGAAAAAAAGATTTGTAGTTCTGGAACATGCTGTTCTGTGTCTGATGGGATGTGCAGTACCTATTTCTTAGATTTTGCCAACATCAGTTCCTTGTGCTTTCTAAAAGTCTGTTCTTTTATCTTCCAGAAATTCCTAAATTCTTTTCTTTTTTTTCCATAATTTGTCATTTTCTAGATAATGAAACCATTAAAAAAAGAAAGCAATCATTAGAGTGATGAATCTGTATTCAGAAACTTGGCAAAGAATTGCTTTTATCCTGCAAAGAAGGTCAAAAAGGAAAAAAGCAGCTCAGGATCACATCTATAAAAATTAATTGGTGGATAAAACTTTTGACCAGACGTGTTTGTCTGAGAGACTCGTAAAAACTAACAGCATTTGTAGATAACAAGACTTTTTAGTAGGAAAATGCATTCCACTTTATTTATTGGTTGGAGCTAATAAACTTACTGTTGAAATAAATCTTTTTACACTCCATGATTTTTGCTTCTGCGATGCTACAGATGTGGACAACCCTCAGAGGAGCCAAAGCGGCCCCCAGGAGCTCGGCAAACCCATGTACCAGAGCGTGATCAAGAAGGAGGGCTCCTCCATGGTGGGGATGGCCATGGGCATGGGCGCCGGTCTGCGCTCTGAAGCCGCCTCGCTAGCGGAGGACTACGTGTCTCCGCCCAAATACAAGAGCAGCCTGCTGCACCGCTACCTGAACGACTCCCTGCGGCACGTGATGGTGGCCAACGCCGTCATGGACGCCCGCAAGAGGAACCACTCCGGCTCCTTCAGCTCCAACGAGTACGACGACGAGCTGCTGTCGCCGTCCTCCTCCGAGGCCGAGGCCAACTTCGTTTATCGGGCCGGTAAGGAGACACATTTCTTGCATTCTTTCCCTTTAATAGTCTCCCTCTCCGTCCTCTCCAATCGCACATTTTGTTTCAGTTCCTACAGTTGATTCCAAACGTCCACATCTCCAACGCTCCTGAACCTTGTTCTCATCCCCTCTGAAACAGAGAAACCTTGAAGTGTTTTATTAGATTTGAGTAAGGTGCAGCAACACACAGGAACTAGCTTACTCTCGCGTGCGAGGTGTCCATCACCCACAGCAGCTGAGCACAGATGGAATTCCCACCAGCCAGCTTCCCTGACCGGGACGGGGAAAGGCCAGACACAACAAGGCCGACCCAACACGCTCACTTTCAGGCTACCGTTTGGCATGCCTTTGATCCTGCTGAGGTCCTGCTGAGAGCAGCAGCGAGCTGAAACCTTCTTCTCTGAAACCTTCTGAGGTGAAGGTAGAAATTCACAACCTCCATGATATGAAAATACTAAGAAAGATGCCTTAAATTGCAACATATTGTCTTAGTTGTTCAATTCATAGCAGCTGCAAAGAGGTTCTCCAACAGCAGCTAAAGCAAAGAAATTTAACATTTTGGAGTTGGTTTGTGAGTTGTTTTTTACTTGTAGTGTCAAAAATGTAGCGTCAATTGAGATTAATTTATTAATTACAGACAAATTAGCACATTGTTTTTCTATCATTTTAATCTATTTTTTTTTATTTTTTGCATGCGAGTTGCTTTATATTAAAATCAGTTTTTAGGCTTAAGCTACATTCACATCGCCCTCGGCAACGCTCATTCAAGCAGCCACTTCCAATGAAAAGTCTATGGAAACGAGCGTTTTGGGCTTCTGCATCCAAACTCTGGAGTTCACTTGTAGCTATACAAGTTTTTTCCTCCGTGTTTGGGCTCCAAACCAGCTAAACCAGGTCAAACTTTGACCAATCAGGGACTTGGAAACTCACCAAACTCAGAGGCCAAATCCGAATTCTTCCCATACCCCTACGGCTTCTCCCTACCCCTCCAATTGTAGAGGTATTTGCACGGGTAGGTGTTACAAATAGGTGGACGGCTGGATCCAAGTGCAGCAGGATTTATTGGCATAGACTGGAAAACAGGAGTGAAGCACAGCTAACTGTCCACAAAGCTAAATCAGGATCAGGAAGGTAGTTATAATTTTTAGACTAGTCAGGGTCCAGATGAGGGTCAGGGCAGGCGGCAAAAAATCTGGGTCGTAGAGGAAACAGAGTCAGATGAAACAGAAAATCAGGTTAGTGATGCAGGCAGAGTGGCAGAAACAAGACTTCGCACTGAGCAGAACTCAGTGCTCTGACTAAATACTGCCGGGAGTCATTGCAGATAGAAAACGGCTGTGGGGCTTTTGGGAGTGACAGCAGAGGCTGATGGGAAGTGTAGTTTGGAGACCCAGGAAGTGCTAGTACTCAGGTGAGGGATCAAAGGGGGGAGACAGGGGTCCGATTCATGACAGGTAGGGATATCCGAAATTGTTGTTTTTCTAAGGGTAACTTTTTGCTTCACTGTGAGGGGGATCATGTGGGTGTGCTCTGAAGCACAGAGGTTTACATTTTAATATAAGTAAGGACTTTTCGAAGTTATAAAACTAGCATTGTTGAGTACTGTCTGAGCACTGGCAGCTACCCGCTAACGTAGATGACCGGAGAATAATGATGATGGTAGCGGAAGAATTTGGATTCGGCTAAAGGGTAGCTGGAACCCAGACACCATCTGCCTGCCAAGGCCCTTCACCTGACCTGATGGCAGTCCGTATCCGCCAATGCAAGGGCGCTAGCAATGGACAGAACCGTTTCCATTTTGTGCCCAATTAGCAAAAGTTGCACCAAGCCTCTTCTAACTGTAGGTGGTGGATAAGGGCTAGAGAACAGTAGAAAAATAATAATAAGAAGAAGCCCCTTCCTGCTTGTCCAGTGTGAGCACAACAGACTAAACATGCGTCAAATGCCTGGTGTGTTAACTGTACCCTGATGTGAACATAAAATGGTTGTTAAGGGACTCCCAGTGAGAGGAAAGTGAGGAGAATTGATTAGTTGCAGTGAAAGGTGAAAAGGGAGAGCACACGAGTATGATCGGAAATATGTGTGGAAAATTTGCATTTCAAAAACATCCCGACGGAATCATGGATAGAAGTAGGGTGATGTGCATTCTTTGTACAAAAGAGTTTATTAAGCATTTAAACGCAGTGGCGGACTTAGTAGTTTGGCTACCCCAGAAAAACAACAACATGGTTATATTCATTCTTTACTTGCCAATATCAATGACTCAAATGTTTTCATATGAATTAAAAAAGTAAAGTCATCATAAATATTATAGGCATTTATTGTATATATAGATACTTGCTGTTGATGGAATAGTCCATTGCTACACAGGAATGGGGGAGGACAAAAAATGTATGCAGTTATGTCAGTGACTAAATTTGGGTTTTTCATGACAGTTAAATCCTAACTGACATTTTTTTTGTACGTGTTCAGCTTGGAGCTCCCTAAACTGTTGGGGAGCCCAGGCAATCGCCCATGTTTGCCTAATGGTAAGCCCACCCCTGCATAAAGGCAAGGCACCAAGTTAGCAGCAAAGATGCTAGCCATAGCAAAACTCTTTCCCAAACAAAACCTTTTTAATATGATCAATATTTTTTAGAAAAGTCTCACAAATTTAAATGAAAAAACTTTAAAATTAGGTTTTTAACAGAAATGATTAGGTTAGATGAAAACTAGATCAATTAATTATGATTGTTTAGTCACACAAAATGAAATTGCATGACGGCACAAGTTTTTAAAGCATCTTTCCATCTTCCTTTACTGATTTTGACTCGAGCTAGTTTTAAATGTTTTGCAGTGACTTCTCTCCCAACTGTGAATTTATCTGGAGATCTTGGCAAACGGGAAAACTCCGCAGGCTACAAAGGCGTGCGCGGCGTTTCCGCTCGTCCGAGCCGTGAACAATCAAGGTCGGGCCGGTCCGCCTGGCCGGGAAGAACACTAGGCTTTTGTTCAGGCGGACCTCACGTCCAATAGTAATGTTTTCACTCGCTGCTGAGCGTGGATAGAAACCGCAGGGGCCGGATCTGAAGGTGTGGGTTGTGCGGAGAAGGAGGGAGGAGACGCTTTTTATTTTTTTACTGTGCGTCTCTTAGAGAAATGTGTTTTTTATTATGTGAGCGTAGGAGAGCGTCTGTACTGGGTTTGCATGAAATGCCTCAATGACTGGGATCTTCTGATCAAAAAACAAAAAAAACCCTGTGACCTTTCTGAAAATCAGGAGGTTTGACAGTGGAGCACCTGCTGAGACTCCCAGATGGGGAGGAAAGAAACAGATGAATAGACCAAGAGAGACTTATAACCTTCACTCCAACAGATTTTAATAAGAGAAATCCAGAAAAGGGATTAATTCACCTGGCCGACCTGCTGTTTTTAATAGAGAATAACCATTTTATCTCTCTGGTTAATATAATTTCTTGGCGCTGGACTCTTCCGGCTCTGGCTCTTTTACAGAAGCGTTACTCTGTTACATGTGAGGAAAGCGTTTGAATCCGCACATGGAAAGTTCTCAGACTCCAGGGACCGAGCACCTGCCGGGCCCCTCTGATCCGGCCGAGCAAGCGACACAAAGAGGAGAAAATGAAGTCTTAATTCTGCGCCTGATCCTGTCGATTCAGACAGAGAAATCATTTTTCAAGCTTTGCATCATTTCCTCTGTTTTCCTTTTTCATCTGTGGACCACACATTCCAGATATTTCTTTAGCAAAGACATTCCTTTTTTTTTACCAATAGTTTTATTGTGTTTTCATAATGGGGGGAAAATCTGTCCCTG
>NC_050531.1:18459119-18473384 GCF_002922805.2 Oryzias melastigma | reverse complement strand
TTTTGTGGCACTGACAAAACAAGTGGACATTTTTTGAAGAGGTGAACATTTTTCCTTAAAGCCTCATCTTTTATGATTATCCCGCTGTGATTGGTTAAAGACTTACTTTGATGGAAATGGTGTTTTTGGTGTCTTAACATGTTTTTGTGGCATTTCTTTGATGATGGAGGACATACAGTGGAGGAAAAATGAATTTAGTCAACCAACAATTGTGAAAGTTCTACCACTTAAAAAGATAAGAGGCGTTTTCATCATAGTTAAACCTCAGCTATGAGAGACAAAATGAGAAAAAAAAACTAGAAAATCACTGATTTTTAAAGAATTTATTAGTAAATTATGGTAAAAAAAAAGTATTTGGTCACAAGGTTTTGACAAACTGGTATTTTGGTCCATTCCTCCATGCAGATCTCCTCTAGAGCAGGCATGTTTTGGGGCAGTTGCTGGACTTTCAACTCCCTCCAAAGATTTTCTTTGGGGTTGAGGTCTGGAGACTGGATAGAAGCCACTTATGAAGCCACTCCTTCGTTACCCGGGCAGTGTGTTTGGGATCGTTGTTCTGCTGAAGGACCCAGCCACATTTCATCTTCAATACCATTGCTGGTGGAAGGAGGCTTTCCCTCTAAGTCTTATCATATATGGCGCCATTCATTCTTTGCTTTACAAACCAAAGAAGGAAACTTTAGCTGGGCCTGCACATGTACTGGCACTGCAGAGTTTGTAGTATGTTACTGCCTTTGGTACTTTGGTCCCAGCTTTCAGCTGGTCATTGACTAGAAATGAATAATCACGGTTTGTGCCTACTATGATACCAAGTCTTTCATATATGGGAATAGAGCAGTGACTGAAGAAGGCTGGAACAAGATTTGCGACATTTCACACCAAGGCTCTACCAACTGTAGGGACGGACATATGCTAGTACCGGGTACTTGTGAGTTCCTGCAGAACTTTATTTTATTTTTGGCTAAAAATGGCATAATCATAATTAATTAATTGGAATACTTCTACAATAGATCAAAACATGGTTGGTTTAGGTCTTTAAAGCAAAGAGTGGCGTGCTGCGGGTATCCTCATCCCATCGTCCTAAAGTTTATCACTCGAGCTGCTGGTTGTGGTGGGGGTACCCTAAGACACTGCAGCCACAGAGGGCAGTCAGACGTGGCAAAGGATGGAGCATAGATTCACTTCAGTGGAAAACGAAACCTCTGTCGGCTTGAAAAGGACCTCATTTACAACTCACAGGCTTCAAACAAGCAACATACAAGCATCCAGGACAAACACCCGCTCGCTCTCACACTGCAGTTCAACGTTCGTTCGGCCGAACACTAGAAGCAGTAGAATTCCATCCCCATTTGGCATGAGGATTTCATGCCAAATTACCCTTTAATGGGATATTAAATAACAGGAATCTGCCTGAATGTTTTCTCTTCTTGCTCTGTGCCACATTTCTCCTCGTCTGATAGACGATCAGATGGGTCGGCCTGCGCCAAAAACTCTCAAAGCGTCTGCGGACTCAGGCTGAGAGATTTCATTCAGATGGATTACATATTCTATTTAACCCTTTAACACCAGAGTTCCAGTGTTTATGTTCTTTGATTTACTGTAACTTTTCAACCGTTAGCACAATCGACGTCATTCGAATAGTGATGTGTTAACGGTTGAAAAGTTAAAGTATGTTAAAGATTTTGTGTGTAAGCATCACCGGCGATGCCTCAGGTGTTAAAGGGATAAGCAGCCTGTGGTGGAAAGCTCCCTGGAGCATTTATTGATGCCGAAAACCACCAGTTGTTAAGAGCTAGCTGCAAATTTTCTAAATATTTATTTTCTTTTTCAAACCCCATTTTTTTGTCTGCTTGTGATTCACAACGATTTGAAAAAAGAAATACTCAGAAATTCTATTTTTAGCTTCATTTTCTTTATATCATCATCATAAAAATACCACTAGAATAGGAGTGGGCTAAATTGGCCATACGCGGCCCGTTAAGCCACTTAATCTGGCCCACCAAATTGGAATAAACAATTTAGATTACCCATATTGCAGTTCAGGTGTCTCCCCACAGATGGCGCACTAAAAATAAGATCACCTTAGTTCATGCACAGGAAGTTATTCTGTATTCATATAGTGTTTGAATATTTGTTATTTTTCCGATATTGACGTTTGATTTCCCAGTCGGACAGTAGTTTTTTCCAGTTATTCCAACACCAGCATTTCCCTGAGTTTGAGTTTTTCACTGAGTGACATCAACCCATTGGTGAAAACGGCACTAAAATGAGAAAAAAAACACTGTTTTGAAATAAAAACTCAAAAATGTTCTGTTTTAAAGAAATGTTCAATCAAGATTGAGGCTTATATCTGTCCAGATTCAACACATTCTCACTTCCTAGTCATCACATATTGATGTTTGGTTAAGGCCCCTTCAGTGTCACTTTTTGACATTTTTGATATCCCCAACTCATTGTTTTGACGTGCTGGCTGTTCATAAAACCAAGGGTCCGCAACCCTCGGGACGTGGCACAGGATGCGGTACCGGATGCAGTACTGGTACTGGTCCTTGGTACGAGTCCAGTACCATACCCTAACCTAGTATCGGTACCCTAACCTTAACCCAGTACTGGTTTGTGTTCAATACCACATCCAGTTCGGTACCAGTGAGCTATGCATCACAGTACTGGACAGGTTTTGGTTTACGGCCCAGAGGTTGGGGACCCATGATTTAATGGATACAGCCAGTTCATCAAAAAACAATGACTTGAGGACACCCAGAACTTCAAAAAGTGACGAGGAGGGGTCCTTAACCAAACGCCAATATGTGACGATATAAGAGTGAGAGTGTGTTGCCAGATCCTGTGTTTTTTCTTTCTTTTATGAGGTGAATTACCAAAACAGGCGACGAATCTGCTCCTGGTTTGGCCCTTCTGTCAAATTTTAGAAGCCTTTGGGGCCCACGAGTAAGAAAATGGACCATCCCTGCACTAGAACATGTTAAAAACACCAAAAACAAAATTTTTATCTGAGTGCGTCTTTATGCTTTTGAAGCTTTTAGATGGATCTTTTGACACTGAGAGAGCGTACACTTTATGGATCACGGAATGTATCATGCCAATACTGAGGTGACGTATTGTGGCTAAGAACCATCTGAGTGTGTTGAAAACAGCTCACGATAGTACTTTGAGTTGAGACAATGTGTACTACCACTAGAGATGTTTTGCAAGTTCATTACGTCATCCAGAGCACTCATGACAACCCATCAGGGGGTGCAGGGGAGCTTCAGCCGGTATTGTAACAGTTGATGGGACTCAAAGCCAAAATGAAAGACTTCAAAGTCCATCTTCTGTGTTTTTCCGTCCATCATTGCTTTAAATCAAGTCTCACTAGCGTGATAACCTCCTTACGATGACAACCTGCTGGCGTTTAGCAGGTACAGCGTTTGACGTGTTCTCCATCTTAATTTAGCGCGATTCCTCTCCAATTTTTTTTTTCCGAGTACTAAACCCAAAGGCTCACTAAGACCTCTGTAGATCTTATTAGCTTTGCATGCATCTGATCATAAACCAAAGCCCTGAACCTCATTTAAGGGACCACCAAAGTTATTGCAGCACAAATCATGGTGAAGGGGAACATGAGCGCCTGGAGAACCTAAAAATAAAGTGCATATGTTCAGATTGGCTAAAATAACCTATCGGTGTCTGGTATGTCTGCTATTTCATCCATATTATCCAATCTAATACATAACAGACAGCAAAACCAATGAGCCATTTCTGATGGGGCTGTGTAGCACATTGGTTTCTTCAGCATTGTCCGATGGCGGCGGTTGTTCAAATGAGGTCACACAAAGTGCCAGACAGTTGTTGAATCATGGAGACTTTAGCGGCGCTTAAGCAGCTCTGTAGCCTTCCAGGTGGAAGGAAGAAAAGTCCTGCTAATGTGGAAACACATGAGAGCTTTTGGATTTCTAGAGATAGAAACCTAAACATGAAGAGAACCTTTGCTTTTTTTTTAATTTTTGTCCAGGAAGATATACTTTTAATATATACTCTACAGGGAATCCTTTACTATTAACATCTGTCTTGTTTCCCTTCCAAAATAAAGCTCAACTGTGATGATTCACTGTGGAGGCACGGCGATGTTTGTGTCAGATTTAAGACTTTGATGTCTGCGTCCTGATTGATGATCAGTAGAGCCTCTGACTGTCGGCCACAGGAAATCTATAGGAAAGCGGGTTCTCGACCTGCAGCCGCTTGATGACAATGAGCCACTCCCAGGCAGTGATGGATGTGGACTTCTTATCCGAGGAATCCAGAGATGTGGACAGACTGGCTACAATTTCGTCTTTCCACTGTTTCGTTGGAAAGGTGAACGAGAAGGCAGGGAGAGAAGAGGGGGTTTAGGATGCTGTTCCAAGACAGCAGCATCTGCCAAGACTCGCTGAGTTCAGGAACAGATTTGGAGATCGGTGTAGAGGAGAAGAATTTCGTCAACAGTATTTGGGAGAAGAATGACAAAGAGGAGAAAATAACCAAAACAATAAGTAGAAAAAAGACAAAAAAATTAACTATATTGGGCAAAAGTAATGAAACAACTATTTTTGATCCAAACTGTTTTAAATCTGCATAATATTAGAAAAACTTGCAATGTACGATATTAGTGATCAACATCGCAGTGACGATATGACATGTAGCAAAACAGCTAATACACCCTTTCCCTTTCACTGCATCAGTTTTATTAAAATAAATTGAACAGAACTAAAATTATACTCCAGTTGACCCATGTGAACATAAGAGGCAAGAATTTGACATAAAAGAGGTTAATCCGATTCATCAAATGTAAAAAGGACCGTTTCATTTGTTAAAATGTCAAGCTGCCATAAGATTGTTTTTGCATGAGTAAAAACTTAACCATTTATTGCAATTTAAGCTGTTTCTTTCAATACGTGTATTGAGATAACAGTAAATTTCCAATGTATTGTTCAGGTCTAATCCAGATCTTTGTGATATTTTTGGATCTTTGAAAGTCTCTGTTGAATCCTAAATGTTGACAGAGTCAGTTGGGACCTTCGTACCCTTACGTTGTTCTGCATCTTTTATAGAATTATTTTCAGCTAGATGAGTCCTTGTTTTGTCAAGTATAGGATTTTGGCTCACGTCTTGTTTCTCTGGTCGTAAACCCTAAAAATGTCTTGGTGGCTCTTTAAAAAAAAAAAAACACACGTCAGCGACTTTCTTTCTCATCTGTTAATGCATTTCATCAAATCAGGGCAGGAAATGTCGCTCTTGAACATCTGTTGGTGTGTTTCCCTTCATCTGACAGCTTTAACAAAGTGATTTCTTGATTCCGCGGGCCTTACGGTGGTCAGGTCTGGGTATCGCGACTGAGACTGAAATATGTCTCCTGACAAAGGCAGCTAATGATACACCGTTTAGTTTCTGCAACAGGGAGCAATTACTTTTTCATGTATGGTCAGGAGGGTTTGGCTTCTTTCCCTTAATTTAAAATCCACAGTTTTGCTGATTTCCATCTCCTGAAATGAGTAAAACTATATAGCCTTAATTTTAGCATGGTTTGGTTGGAAATGAACATGGCCGCTAAAGAAAACTTCTATGAGCCATAAAAGTTTAGCTGAGTCAAACAGTGGGTTTATTGCTCATAAAGTGATGCTGAAATGTTTTGTAAAAAGACTGAATCATGCATGGAAATGCTGTGAAGGACTGGGAAGAGGGAGTTCGCTGAATGGAAAAGTGGAAGAAAGAAAGGCCGGGAAGGATGAGAGTGGAAGAAAGAAAATAAAAAGCTTCAAGGTTATGTGGTGTATTGGCTGCTCTGAGGTTGAGGCGGACTCAGACTGTTTTCATTCCTGCTGTTGGTCCTGCGGAGACAAGCTGGGAGACAAACACGGACGCGCTCTTTACACGCCAATCCCCAACATAGAACTGAGAATAATAGGCTCCCTCGACGTGACAGTTCTTCCGGACGCTGTCACGCTAAGGCTTTCTGTGAAGATCACATGTTGGTCATCAGCTGTTGGAAACCCGCACTGTTTTCCTTTTACAGCTTTGAACAATGCGCTGCCTTCCCACGGAACGGAGGCTTAACGAAGCAGCAGAGGTGTGAGCCGGTGAAGACGCTCCACACACACACCCCGACATTCCCTGTGAGTGTGAGAGCTGCTGCCACTGTGAAGAATCACAACATAATAATGTAGTGAGGGCCTTACAAACGTATCATTTAGCCTCTGCATCCCAAAAAAGGGCTATTTTTGAGCACATGTAAACACTTAAAAACCTGAATAATGTTTACTTGCGGTTCCTGCTTGTTTTTGTCTATTTTTTTTTGTCGAAGTAATCTGTGTTTTTTGCACGCCAACTGAAATGTTAAGCTGTGTTCACACCGTCCTCACCAATGCACGTTCAAGCGACCACTGTCAGTGAAAAGTCCATGCAATGCATAAATAAGCAAGTTTTTATGACCATTTTTGGGCTCTGCAAACACACTGAAAGTTAAACCAGATCAAAGGGACTCAGATTTGATGGTGACGTATGGATGGTATCCCTTTAAACTCGTGCTAACCATTTGTATATTTGCTGACAGATAAACAAATAATTGTGGTTTGTTTCCAGACAGACACAAAGTCTTTCAGATATTGGAATAGAACTGTGAAAGTAAAAGCATTCAAACCAAACGCGGCAGTTGTTCTAGAATTCATTCGTTGCCATATCGAGGAAAACAAGGATGATGTTGAGCGAGTAGCTTGGGTTTATATATTTTTGAGAGCTCTACAGAGATAACAGCAAACACTTTGCCATGTCTGGGTTCCCCAGAACTTTTAGACTCTCTCGGAGAGGACTTTCCATACAGTGCAGTGGAGCTACGGATGGATTTTGCCCGTTTTCAAACGTTACTTCCGTCTGTATGTGGCCCACTTTAAGCATTAACTCAAGAGGGGATAAATAAAAATAAAAATGGGGGACCTTTGATTATTGTCTTGATGGAAATAAGAAAAAAATCAGCCCATGAAGCTCATGGGCCGCCAACCCCTGGCCGTGGCACATGCTAGCTTCATTGGACTCTATTGGACCCTGGGTGGCAGTACTTGTGATGCTGTCTACTGGGTGGCTACCTCGTGGGAGTGATCACTCCAGCTCCAGCGGCTTTGTGACAGACTGTCGAGCTGTCCAAATTGTCAATTTCTCCAAACAGAAATCGGGACAGTCTCTGTCAATTCTGTGGCCCCAGCAGGTTAAGAAAATGGATGGAAGTTCAGGACGAAAATCCTCGCATGGAGCCGCCATATTGAGTTGCTGTTTCTACCTTTTGATCTGGTCACTGAAAACGTCACTCTCCCAAAGCGGAGTCCCTGATTGGTTGACACGGTTGCTGCACCTTTCTGCGGCTTGGTGCACCTGACACCAGTGTGTTCAAGAACATGCTTTTTACGCCCAGTGTGAATGCAGGATTAGGTTGTGAGGGGCTGAGGGGCGGGGTTAGAATAATCCCCATCCCTACTCGTCTAGCGTGAACACCATGAGCTAAAGGCGAGTCCAATCACCATGGAGAAAGCACCTGGATCTCTAGCTGTTTCCATTGAGAGGTTTGTCTTCTTTATTCGTCCGCAGCACAGTGGAAAACCAAACCACACCCACAGCGTTCCACCCTCATCACGACGCCAATCTTGCAGCCTCGTCGTCAACATGCTCTTTTCATTTGGGCTGATTTTCTAGGGCACTGATTGCTCTCTGTTTACCAGCACCCGTAAACACAAGGACAACCTGGCAGTCTTTAAACCGTCTCAAACGCTGTTATTATTTCCTCATCGACACAAGGCGATCCTCATTGCTGAGTTATCTGGGCCGACCGCAACCTCACCAGCACGTCATCAGCTGGGGAAAACAAGGAACAAAAATGCTCAAAAGCACTAAAAACCATCGCTGAGGCTCTGCATTTGTGTTTGGGATCCGTCAGTTCACACTTGTCGTTTCTAACAGCACAGGAGCTAATTATTCTGTACTTTGGAGCTATGAAAGTGTTGCAAGGGCAAACAAAGTAGGAATTAATTTCACGCCATGTGTGATGTCTTTGGCTGATGGAGTGGAATTGACAGTTCGGGGGTTTTGAAAAGAAACACAAGAAGGAACGGCTGGAAAGGGCAAAAGAAAAGTCGTTGGCATCGGGTGAGAGGGTACAGCGCCAAGACATTTCTAAAGTCATAGACAGACTCCAATAGACATAGAATGCATCGACAGACGTATGTAAAAACAATCTTTTGTCACATTGAAGCAGATATCAGTGAAGGCTTTGTCACGTTCTCCTTTTGATCTAGGCAGTCACACATCTGCACATTTGGAATCATAAAAGTGACAAAGCTGCGTCTTGGCGTTGCTGAAGGTGAAGCCAGCAAAGAGGTTTTCATCCACTGCAGCTTTATGACTCATATTTTAATTGCAGCAAGTCCTGACTCAGGCCTGAAAGAGGATGCATGAACTGTTCTCTTCCTGACTCGGCTGCACAGGTCAGCGATGAGCAGATTGTCGAGCTTGCAGCTCTGTTTCTGTTTCTAATCATCCGCTTTAAAGGAAATCAGCTTTTTCTTCTTTATCCAATGAGTTCACAATTGCTTCTGTCTGTTGGCCTCTTCTCTCTGGTTAAAGTAATCCTATATCACTTCTCTTTTTTCTATTTTTTGTTACTGTTATTATACCTTTTCTCTACTTAAAATGATTGTTAGACAGTAAGTGGGTTGCATTCAAGCATAATTGAAGACATAAGAAGAAACTTCTGACACAGATTTAGTAGATTTTTTGAGGTTCCAACTGGAAAACTGATCTTTTATTCGCTTTTTTTCTCATGATAGAATAATATAAATGCTTGCTTCCATAATAGGAACAATGTGGATTCATTTTTGCCTACCGTGTTGTCATGAAACTTAGACTACTTCATTTAAAATTCAATCATCGCTCAAAAATGATCAACACTTATTTTATTTAGTTGCAATGTCGTTAGAAGATTATAAATAAATACATGTATTTTGGGTATCTTCCACCATTTTGTCTTGTCTTTTTTCTTGAGAAATGAAGAAACAGTTTTTCTGTTTTGTTTTTCCTGCCATGAATATCATGTGTCTGATTGGCTGGTCCAAGCAGGACTCCAATTGGGTGACTGTAAAAGGCTCATGATTGCTTTATTTATCGAGAAGTAAAAGAACTGTACTTTTAACTCGGGTTTTGTCATTGTAGATCATCACATGTACACATTTGTGCGAGTGTGGTTTCACACAGACACTAAACATTTTTACAAACGGACATTTTTTTCTACAGAAAATCAGTTTTACAGACGCACATATTTCTTATTACAAAGACAAAACTTTTTTACATATGGACAGTTTTTCTTGACAAGTACAACATTTTGTTACACATGAACTATTTCTTTTCTACAGATACAAAACCCTTTTTACAGACCTTTTTACAAACGAGGGCAAATAGTTTTGCAACAAATCTAGCTTTATAGATCTTGCTTAGAACATTTTGCTTTCTATAGAAAACATCAAATTCTTACATTGATTCATATTATTTGAACAACAATCGCCCTGTTTTAGAAAACTATAATTAATCAAATGCTCCTTACTATTCTACTCTGTTTACCATGTTTACTTGTTTAAAATGAATATTTTCTTTCTTTCAGATTTTCCAAATGACTAACCAATTTATTATTTAGGAATGCTTAAATATTACTGCATTTAAATTCAAAATACCATATAATTTCCCCAAATCCAAGTTTTTGTTCATTGGTTTTTCTTTAATTCTCATAACAGTCTAGACAATAATTCTGACATTCTGGGTTGAGTTATATGCTACTACTTTCCTAAACTTGGTGATGAGCTGAAGAAAGAAGTTATAAATTAAGTTTTAGAGGTGTGGTGACAATGCTAGCTTAGCGTAGCCAATAAGTTGTTGCAGCTACCTTTAATGAAACTCCAAACTCAATTTAAATTTACAAAAACATGTCATAGAATAAGATATGTGTTGAATATTTTCTTGTCAAACAACTTGGAGCATCTTATGTTGTAAATGTAACTTGTAAACATGTGTTGCTACATGCTAGCAGTAAACATCTTTGCCCTGCTAACAAACTCTGTTTTGACAAATGTTCAAATAAATCTCCCAAAAGTGACAAATTATTCCTTAAGACTCCATTATCTCTTGTATCTGTTTGCCTCATTGTGTTTTCTTTACACCAAACTATAAAAAGATGTTGGCTTTTTATTCCTGGCAACATGCAATTCTTGGTGACTAAGAGTTTACTAATTTAAAGTCACTTTGGATTAGGAAAGCCTCAAGTGTCATAAAATGTCTGTTTGTGTGTGTTTATTTGTCTCATTCAGTTCAGCCCACAAGGTTTTTCTGCAGCAATTTTCTTTGTTTATCATTATTTGTTGCTAACAACGTCTGCAGATTCCTCCCGGATCCTCTCGACAGGTGGAGTGTCAGCCACCGTTTACCCCTGATTTTCACAACATTTTCTTAACGTTAGAGTTTTTTTCTCCCGTCATTACCTTGCCATAACGCTCAGTGAATTAATATTTTTGGACTTTCACTGCGGTGCCAGAGACCAGCAGACTTCTTAGCTTTTCCCTCTGGCGGTGCGTGAAATCCCACTGTTAAAAAGCCCAAAGGCAACAGTGCAGTTCAGTGAGTGTTCAGTAGCAAAGTAGTAAAACAAACAAAAAAGAAAAAGGAAAAACACAGGTCCTCCATGATTTATTGGCAATTTGCTGTCCTGCTGGCTCTGATTTTGTTTTTAAAAATCTAAGTTTTAGATGTTTTAGGCAAAGGGGCTTTGGAAATAGTTTTTTTTAAATGCACGCTCCAGCACATTTCCAGATCCCAGTGTTATGGGTTTTTGAAGGGTCTCATTTGGGGTGTTATATTGGCTTGAGACACTTCTGTGCCCACAGCCTGTCCACCCTGGAGGCGTGTAATAATTCTGCTTTATATAACTGGGAGGAAAATCTAGAAGGAATAAAAATGCAATTAATAAAGTTAAGTAAATGTAAGCTTGCATTATCCCCATAGATATACATGTTTTACATATTTTGTTTTTCCTCTTCTACGACAGAGAATTATTGCCACCACGAAAAGAAAAAAATGAATATACATATATGTAAATTCATTTGAGAAATTACGAGAATAAAGTATTCAGATTATAAGAAAAAAATCTATATTTTATGTAAATAAATTCATTTTTTGTTAAATAGAATGCTTAAAAAATAATGGATTGATACTGTAAGATTTAAATAATACATGTATGAGGCAAAAGGCTCTTTAATCCTACTGAGTATTAAGGCCACCATAAAATAAATCAACAAATGAGAATATAGCCATAAAATTATGAGGAAAAAGTCAACATTTTAATGAAAATAATTCTAATCATTTTTTAAGGAAAAACGGCAACATTTAAAAATGTAAAAAATTAAATTGGTAATTTTATGTTGTCTTTGCATAAACTCTTCAAAGCTAAATCTATCATTTAAATTTTTTTTTTTTTTTGTTAATTATGACTTTTTCTGTGTGGAATTATGACTTTTTGTAACAAAACTTTATTCTCCGAAATGTTGAATTTTTTCCATAACTGTATGAATGAATTATTTTGTCCCATAATTTTACCACTTTATTTTCGTAAAATCTTCACTATTTTCTAATAATTTTACAACTTTATTCTTGTAACATTTAGACTATCGTATACAATTAATGAATTTTTCTCATAATTAAAAAAAATTAGAACTGCTGTATCTTCTAAATCGTTATTCTGACTTTTGTCTCAAATATTTATTTTGTTTTATTGTGGCCCTGATACTGTGTAGTACTTTTCCATTGTTAGTTTCTTTAGCTTTTTTAAGTTTAAAAAACAAGAAGTTTGCACTTCAATCATCTTTTTTGCTAAAGTTTTTATAGTGTTGCTATAATTTTTTAAAAAATGTCAGAAAAAAAAATAATGTGATAAAAGTAAAAACAACCACAAGATCAATACAGCAATGGAAGAAATACAATATAAAAGCAACAACACACTTTAAGTCATTTTTGATTCCCTTTTTTTACTCTTCTGTCATTCCACACAAACACTGCGAGCACTTAGAGCTGAGAACAGGCGAGCTCAACACGCTGCCATCGGCCGCACACAAACAGACTCTTTCCTGCCCGTCTTTTGATGTCGCTGCCATTGACTTCTCTGCTATCACCAGCCAATCTTTACAAGACAGCGGTAAACATTGAGCTAACATAATTTGTGGTGAACATAAACAACACATGAAAACAGCGCGCTGGGCCTGTAATTACAATGCTGTGATTATTGAGAGTGGTGCACATTTTTAATCAGGACCAATCTGCTTTGGAGCGCTGGCAATCATTAAGATATAGACGGAGAGAAAGAGTGCAAAGTCGAGAAGAAAGGGTTGAGAAAAAGGTTAAAAAAATACAAGAGATGTGGAACATCAGAGGCTTTTGGAGACTGTTGAGAGACACCACATGGCTGGTTTTATTGAAGCAGACGGGAAACATTGCATTTGTTGTGATTGGGTGGAATTGGAATGGTCAGTGTCAAGTACCTGAATCAGACATTGTTACGGCATATTTGTGCGGTGAGAGTTGACTGGGAATGAGGGATGATCACAGAGTAACACACTCACAGATAAAGGTAGAGATAGGGCTGTAGGGAAATGTGCAGACATCCATGTGAGGAAAACAGTTGGAACACCTCAACTGAAAATCTCGTGTTGTCGTTTGTACCTCTGGGTTATCGTGTCCTCACCTCGCTCTCTTGCGTGTGCGCTCACATTCCTTTTTCGAGCACACTCCAGAGATCTCTTCCAAGACCGAGGGGTCTGTCTCTTCTCTGCTGAATCCAATGATTGCAAAATGAACTGGAAATATACAGGAAATTTTATAATCACATTAGCCTGGAGCGCTGCAATCCCCATACTGTCAACATGTCTAATGCTGCACTGGAACTGATTTTAAAAGGTAAAGAATTAGGAATAATTAGGTGTTTGAGACCACCTGCAAAGTCAGAGCACTAGATTTAGATATTTGGAAAGTCTACAAGAAGTGGTGAAAAGGTAATAATGGGTAAAGGGTGGTTGGCTGTCAACTACATTTGTATAGAATGATCCTAAACTATTTCCAATCCTATAACTATCAGAATGAAAATTCCTGGGGAAATGAAGGCAGGAGCCTTCATGTATTTGGAAATGTGTGTTATTCAAAGAAACTGAAATGGAAGTTTTATGACATTCTTAAGGCATCTAGTCATCCATACCCCTTCAGCTCCTAATGTTGTTTTTTATCTGGACTGGGGACCGGTACAGGGAGACCCAGACCCAGCCCCCTTGTGGCTTTATAGACCCTTCTAATGTCTACATAGTGAGAAGGGCAACACATTCTCTCTCCCAACTCGTCATTTATAGATGTATTGTTCCGGTCCCCTCCGTGTCAATTTTTGAGGTTTTTATGTTCTGCCTGTTCCCATGAAATCAGGGTCCCCCAACCTCTGGACCGCCAACCAGTACCAGTCCAAGGGCTGCTTGGTACTGGGCCACAGAAAGGAAAAAAATGCATACACTGATCAGTGGTCCCCAACCCTCGGGGCCCTAACCTGGTATTGGTTCTGTGTTTAGTACCACGTCCTGAGGGTTGGGGACTCGTGACTTAATGGGAACTACCAGCATGTCAAAAAATGACCAGTTTGAGACACCCAAAACTTAAAAAACTGACGCGAAGGGACCCCGAACGATATGCCATATAAGACAAGTTGGGGGTGAGAATGTGTAGAGATAGGTCCTGCCTAAAGACCTACACTGGATTAAGCTTATTTGTGCCTGGGATGCAAACTCTTGTTTGAAACCTTGTTTCCTACACCTAGCCAACTGAGCCATCCAGTTGCTATCCTGTCCACTGCTAAGACCTTAGTCAAATGCACTGAACGGGTGCTGCAGATTTGTGGGATGTCCAGTACTCATAGAGGGTTGTAGAGAGGAGTGGATGCATCTTAAAGGAAATGCAGGTGTTTCTTGTGGCTCGTGCAGCCACTTTAGGAGCCTCGTGGCAAAGGAACAAACATTGTTGTGTGTGTGGTTAATGGATTGTGAAGTATTTGTGAGAAAAATGGAAGTTGCACACACCGATGACATATGGGTGATGCTGTCAAATGATGACCTTGGTCAAGGGTGTGCTTACTGGCCTCTTACTGACCATGTGCAAATGCTGCATGATTGGGATGTGCAG
>NC_050531.1:18456121-18459036 GCF_002922805.2 Oryzias melastigma | reverse complement strand
AATGGAAGTTGCACACACCGATGACATATGGGTGATGCTGTCAAATGGTGACCTTGGTCAAGGGTATGCTTACTGGCCTCTTACTGACCATGTGCAAATGCTGCATGATTGGGATGTGCAGGGGCAAGCTATGTTTGGTTTTCTAAATCCTAATTTCTAACAGTCGAGATGCGCACATGGATGGTGCAAGGAGCACGCACTTATCAAGCAAACAGCCCCAAGGGGCTCCTTGAGCAGAGCGCAGGGTTCAGGGGGTTTAAAAAATTAAAATCCCAAAACTCGCCTGTGTCCCACTTACTTCGCCCTTACTTACCCATACATAGTTGTATGAGTGTCCGCTATGATCTGTCCCCCGCAGCATGCCCATAGGAAAAAATTAGCATGTACGCTTTTGCTCTACGGGCTCAACAAGTGGTGTACATTCTTTTGAGCAGGCCAGCTGTTGCATGTTTGCCAATTTTTTGCCCGTAAGGGTGGTGAGTTGACTTACAGAGGGCTCCTGCAGACTGCACGGTTAGAAAATCCAGATGCACGTTTCTCCTTTAATGCCTCATGAGGTACAAAGCTCATGTCATTAAATCGACTGAAAGCAGACGGCAGGTTCACAACAAACCCCAACACTCCCACTGAAATAAACACACTGAGAAAGTTTGGTTTCATTGCTTAATGACTTTGCTATTCCCCGCTAATGCTTCACATATGACACAGAGATTGCTCCCCTTCAGAGAGGACCAGAAAGAGGGCGTCCGTGGTTCTGCCGCTGACTCCGTCTCTGCTCTTTCATTCCTACTCAAATCTTTCACGCTCAGTCATTTCCAATCGGGATTTACTCTGACAACTGAACTGCACAGCCTTTGTTCTCCGACAACATAATAATGAATGGAGATTATGAGTCATGAGAAACATCCTTTCATTTCCATCCTATGAGGTACCTTGCTGATGGATGGCTTTTTGTGAAACGTTCTGTTTGTTCCCTGTCTCGAATGAAGAGAGAAAACAGAACAACACATGTTTGGACAAAGAAAACCTCACAAACTCCTATATGTTCATGTTTTCTGATAAAAACCTCTGCACAGTTGACCTTTTATTTCTGCTTGTGCTTTCAGAAACCGCCGACCATGGATCAAGTAAATGTGACAAGTGAGTGGACTCCTGTAAACTCTTTCTAGTTTCGGGGCTGAGCTCGACCTCTAACGCTCCCTGTGTTTGTGTTCTCTCTGTGCATGTTTGCCTGTTCTGCTGATTGCCGGTGGCAGTGGTGGCGTCGCAGCTACGCAGAAGGAGAAGGTGAAGGGCAAAGATGAGACGTACTGGAAGGAGATCAACGCCGCCATGGCCCTGACCAACTTGGCACAGGGGAAGGACAGCGTCTCGGGGACAACCAGCTGCATCATCCAGAAGTCCTCCCATATAGCAGAGATCAAAACTGTAAAAGTGCCGCTGGTGCAGAAGTTTTAGCTTCGGACGTCATCGCCCCTTCCCTCTATGCAAACCAGCAATCATTCCTCTTTTAGTAAAACCCAAATAAACTCCTCCTGTGGGCGTTCAAAGTGAGAAAAACTCATTTGTTATCGCAGATTCTCCGAAAGAGGCCTTGACCATCCTTCTCCTAATGAGGCTGGTTTGGAAGTGTCGCTTCCTAAAAACAAGACACTTTTTTTGTAATGTTAACTTATTTTTTTATGAACTTCTCATTCATTCTTTTGATTTTTTTTTTAGCTACAATTTTTTACATTTGCCAAAGTGCCTGTGTTACTGATGGTGCCTCTACCGTTTGTGAAGGACTGGAGGGACGAACTCCCTGCAGCATTATGTGCCTTAAACACAGAGAGGCAGACAAACTGCCAGCTTGTTCAAAGGCTCTGTTTTTGTTTTGACTGGTCTCCATTTTGACTGAACCGTGCTTTGTCTTAGCCGCGCTCCGGCGTGCAGCGGGCCATCCGTAACGACTGCAGATAAGCGGCCTCCTCTTTCCTCCTTGTCTACGTCACGGCCTTGGATTTCACGAACCAGCGAAGGATTCCTCTCTTATCGTTGCTTTTAGTTGCTAAAACGTGCACAAGCGCTCAGCTGGACTCAAGTGAGGACACCAGTGGAACACATTCACGTTCAGCCG
Organism: Oryzias melastigma; assembly: GCF_002922805.2. NCBI lineage: Eukaryota > Metazoa > Chordata > Actinopteri > Beloniformes > Adrianichthyidae > Oryzias > Oryzias melastigma. Next base: position 18,456,920 of record NC_050531.1, on the reverse strand, counting down.
TGACCTAAAAGGGATGTTTTGTTGTTTTTTGCTTTCACGTTATCAGTGCTCTCACGTTTGAGCACAAGATAGCCTGAGCGATGGAAAAGCTGAAGAGGAAAAAAATCTTCTGCGCCCTCGCAGCCTTTTGATTCTCGGCTCCCTCAGCTGCTTAACATGACACTCAAGAGATTGTTTACAAGAAACCAGAGGATAGGCTTAAATGTTTCACTTGCTTCTCCAAAACCTCTTGTTTGTTCAAACATTTCAGTATTATGTGTTTGTCAACTAAGCAAACGTCAAGATTATTGTGTTTTTGATCAAATGTTTGGCATTAAGTTTTAGTTTTTGGCATCCATGTGTTACAAGTCACTTCAACAAAAGTCAAGCTTTTTGAATTCATGTACCATATTTTTCAGAGTATACGTCGCAGATTTTTTGCATTGTTTGCCCTAAGGTGTGACTTATACTCAGGAGCGACTTACATGAGATTTTTAAAAATAAATAGTTTGTTATTTTCTCACTAACAACCGATTGTCCTGTAGTGGTTGTATCCCACTAACAACCACTAGGGGCACTATAGGTGCGTGTATCAGTATTTGTTACTGTCAGTAACGCAGAAGAAGAAATGCTGTCCCAAACCACCATGGAGGAGACTCTGATCATTCTCCTCCTTTATTAATTTTTTCTTATTTGCATCGAGACATTATTTTTTTGATTTTGACTCATTCTGGACAGTAAGTCAACAAACTGGGTCACAGAAAGACGGAAGTACCGCTGAAAGCGCCGTCATTCAGATGCAGCTCCTGCAGTAGAAGAT
>NC_050531.1:18454096-18455900 GCF_002922805.2 Oryzias melastigma | reverse complement strand
TGACTCATTCTGGACAGTAAGTCAACAAACTGGGTGACAGAAAGACGGAAGTACCGCTGAAAGCGCTGTCATTCAGATGCAGCTCCTGCAGTAGAAGATAAAGCTCACTGAAAAACAAAAGACAAAACGATTTCATGTACCAAGACATGAAGGGTGTATTATGAAGAGCCTGGCGATACGATACCTATCCTGATTTATGTCTCACGATACGATACCTATCCTGATTTATGTCTCACGATACGATACGTATCCTGATGCGTGTCTCACGATACGATACTTGTCCTGATGCGTGTCTCACGATACGATATGTACTCTGATGCATGTCTCACAATACATATCACGTTATATCCCAAAACTGTGCCAGAACAACTTTTTACTTTTTTAAAGCGTATAACTTAGAAAAAACTCTTATCTGAATATTAATTCTTCTTCTATAAATGGGAAAAATTTGTAAAATTCACATTAATGATCACAACATTAAGCCCTGCAACTGTATACTGGCACAGAGTTTCGGTACTCATCCCAGTTAAAGCAGTCCATGTCTCACAACAACAAAAACCTCAAGGCTAACTAAGTATTTAACACAAGCTGGTTCTCACGAGACCTTCTTGTTGTTTGGTGTGGAGCTGCTCAAAGAGGCTCAGTGTCCTATACAACCAACTAGCAGTCAGGGGTAAGATGCTGAAGGACACTCAGAACTAATAAATTAAATATTGTCTTGTCAGCATTTTAAATTGATACAAGTATCGCCAAACAAAATATTGCGATACATGGCCAAATCCACTTTTCCTTACACCCCTAGTGATTACCGATGCTTTCTTAGAGGCCTTTAAAATAAATGAACCTGATCTCGTAATGTCATCAGTCACTTCCATACATCATAAATGTTTGTCGCGATGAGGCTAAAAAGTTGATTATAGCTTCTCCCACAAGCAATACGAACATCTAGTTTATTAACAAATTTTTGGACCACCAAATTAAAGCGCACGAAAAAAGTGGCAGGGGATGCAAATTTGATGGTATTGGTGTGAGCGCAGCGTTGCCCCCCTCTAATATATGGATTATTTTTTTTCTTTATGATGCATTTTTGGGTCCTGCGACTTATAGTCCGAAAAATACGGTACTGTTAATGTGTGACACTTTTCCATGAACTGTGTTGAACTGTTGTGTTCAAAGACCTTGAGTGGGATCAAAGACACACCAAGTGACTTTTTTCGACGTGTTCTTGTGTTTTGAATGTGCAAACAGTTCAGAAAAAGCTGCACTTCTTGGCTGTCGTTGGAGTTTTGACCAAGCAGCAAAGAACGGTGAAAGAAAAATGAAGGAAAACCGTGTAGTGTTTCAGTCAGAGTGCCTCTGGAAGTGTAATGAAATGAATCACACAGGCATTATTTGCTTACACAGTGGGGGGTGGGGGGCTTCCACACGTGTAATTCATACAGCTGATCCAAGCAGGACAGCAGGGGGGCGGAGAGCCGAGTATTCCTAATCGCTCCTCTGGACCTCTGGGCCGCTCGTGACCCTCACACCTCACACGATAACCCCACGCTGAGGGGAGACGGAGCAGGAGAAGTGGGGATTCATGGCTCCCCCAACACCACACCAGTATTAACAAATGGGTTTCTACAACCACGACTTTGGTACTGTACTTTGTCTAGCACAAACCCCACTTATTCAACCATGCAGACGAATGCAAAGCGATGGTATATTAAACCTATAAATTATTACTACAGACTTTGTTGAAAAGAAAAGCAGAGACCATGTTGGTTTTTTTTTAATTGTTAAGTTATATAAATTGAGACTT